>NC_056727.1:991716745-991839502 GCF_019279795.1 Protopterus annectens
GTCTGTTCCTTCAAGGAAGAACCTAAGCTGTCTGTGCACATCCAAAGTGTACAGAACCTTCTTTGCAGAGTTTTGTGGAGAAGGGAAACAGATAGGTTAATGAACAGACTGGTTGAGGGAAAACTCATTTACCACTTTAGGCATAAAGGAAGGAATGGTGTTAAGAGAATCTGGCTCTGTGGAACACCAAGAAAGGAGGAGAAATAAGGACCTGGAGTTCACAAACCCTTCTGGCTGAGGTTAGTGCAAGCAACAAGACAGTTTTTCCAGGGGCAGTATTTCAAGGAGGCAGAAGCTGCTAGCTCAAAAGGGGCTAGGGTCAGTTTCTCCAATACAAAGTTAAGATCCCGGGGCGGGGGTGAAACCAGTTTCCTGAAAGGGCTCATATGAAGGACACCTTTTAAAAACCGTTTAGCCTCAAATCTAGAGGTTGGGGGGGGAGGGAGGTAGATAAGCAGAGATAATAGACAGGTGCACTTTCACTGAAGAGGAAAGTTAAGCTAGCATCCAACAAATCACACAGGTATTAGTCAACTAGTAGAACATCCACTGTAAGTGGATTCAGGTTATGAGAGAGACACCCTGAAAATCTCTTCCATTTGGACAATTAAGATTTTCTAGTACTGAGTTTCCTGGCCTCCTGCAAAACCTTAAGCACGTCCTCCAAAAAAAAAAATGTCTGAAAGGAATTAAAACCCTATCACCCACAATATCAGCTGAAGCATAGACAAGGGGGGATGGATGAGCTTTCCTTTGTGTTGTATGACAAGGTCCACTCTGTGGGGTAACTTGTGGCGATTGCCCTTGGCTAACTGCAGAAGTAGGGGGGAACCAATGTTGTTTTGGCCAAAAGTGGGTCACCATCAAGATTTTTGGTTTGTCCTACTGAATCTTTAGCAGGACTTTTGGACTGAGAGAAAAGGGAGGGAATCCATATAGAAATATCCCCTTCCATGAAAAGCTGTGGGCGTCCACCTTCTAGACCAGAGGATATAGTCTCTGGCACAAAACTGTGGAAGTTGACTGTTCATGGGGGAGGCAAAAAGGTCTATTTGTTGAGTACCCCATCAGTGGGCAGTGTCCAGGAACACAACCCCTGTGGAGCATCCCTTTGTGAGATTGTCTCTCGGACCTGCTCAAGGTATCTGCCATTACATTCTGGCTGGAAGAAATATACACAGCCTGAAGGGGGAGTCAGAAGTTTGACTGCCAGCTTCCACACTTGCAGGGCTAGTCTGCAAAGGAGACAAGACTTAGTTCCTCCCTGCTTGTTCATATACCAGAGAACGGCCCTGTTGTCTGAAAATTTGAAGGCCTGGGATGAAGAGAGACTGAACGGTATGCAGAGCCAGTGGCAGTGCCCTCATTTCTTTTATACTGATGCATTTCCCTCTGAGGGGGAGACCAGATCTCTTGCTTTTTTATGGGGCTGAAGGCTGCTCCTCCATCCTGTCTCTCAGGCATCTGCGAACATCTCCTAGGCAGGTGTTAAGAGGATGGAGTGGGAGACCTGGGTTGGCAGTCAGCCATTGAATCCACCAGGTAATCTCCCTCTTCAAGCAAGGAAGAAGGGGATCTGGGAACTCTAGGGACATGCATGCTGCATCCACACTGATTTCAGGAACCACTGTAGTTTTCTCATGTGCAGTTTTCCCAGAGGAAGTACTGAGATGGTGAATGCCATGACGCCCAGAGTTCTGACAAAATTTTTGGCAGTGAAAGGAGTTAGAGGGAGGAGTCTTTGAAAAGAGGAAACTACTCCCTGAGCCTTCTGAGTGGGGAGAGAGACCTTTATTAAGTTCTGTTTGTATCCTGCATCCCAGAAAAATGTGGCCGTGAGATAGGAAGAGAGCGCAGATTTCTGGTTTGTTTATTGTGAAACCCAGAGACTGTAAAATGGAAATAGAAGAGCTTAGGTTGGGCTCTAGAGCTCCTGAACTGACTGCTTGGAAAGAGAAGGTCGTCCAGGTATGGGAAGGCCTGAATTCTCTGAAGTCTGCAGTAAGCAATAACTCGGGCTAAACATTTCATGAATACCCTTGGGGTGGTGGAAAGACCAAAAGGCAAGGCAGAAAAATGAAAATGCCAAGAAGCTACAGAGAATCGTAAAAGTTTTTGGTAGCTTGGATGAATGAAGATGTGTAGGTAAGCGTCCTTGATGTCTATGGATACTATAAAGGCTTGTGGTATGATCAGAAGAAATGGGGTTTGCAAAGTAAGCATTTTGAAGGTAGGCACTTTCAGGAAGGTGCTGAGGAAGGAGAGGTCCAGGTCTTGCAGCACCTTTGGACAATGTGGCAGTTACTCTCTGGGTGGCTGTGGGATGCCTCTGAAAGGTGGGAGGGATTTCCAGACTGTGAAATAACCATTTTCTATGACAGAGCACCCAAGAATCCTAAATATTTTCCTAAGCTGGAGTGGAAACAGAAAGGGAAACGGGGGGTAGGTGTTTGGGGTCCAAATAGTCAGATGGACCCTGGTCTGTTTGGAAAAGGCTGTTTATGAGGTGGTGTTTGCTTGCGAGTCCTAAACTGCAGAGGTATCTTACAAGACTTTTTGCCTTAGCTGGAGGGGTCCATGACTGCCCTCTAACAAACACAGGTTTAGAAGGAGAATTCCTTTGGAATGTTGGTACTGGGGAAACCAGGATGTGTTTCAGTTCCTGCATCTCCTAACCCTTCTCCTATAAGGGTTTTAAATAAGTCTGCAGCAGCAGGTCCAAACAGGACTGAACTGTACAGAGGGGCATCCATGAGTCTGGATTTAATGCCCTCTGGTAAAGGTTAAAGTCTCAACCAGGCAAATAATCTCAGGACCGAACCTGTGGCAACTGCCCTAGCTAAAGCCTCCACAGTATTGTAACTACATTATATTGAATGGTGGGCCACCTGAGAGGATGCTCCAACCATGGCTGAAGCCAAAGACTTATTTTCTGAGTCAGGCAAATCTGAAATAATTTTGGAAAGTTGGGAAAAGAGTTCTAAGGTGCATTTAGTTGTGTGTGCTTGATAACTGATGGCCCTAAAGGCAAGGGTGGTAGAAGTGTATACATTTTTGCCTAACATCTCCAAATGTCTATTACCCTTTTCAGAGGGAAGAAGGGAGGTGGAAGGAAGTAACCTTGCGAGGTTATCAGAAGCCACCATAACGACAGACAGGTCAGCAGAAGGGACTTTGAAAAGAAAAGGTCTCTTGGCACCTTGTAGAATCTGTCTGGTTTCTTAGTGTTGGACGCTGGGAATCAGGTGTCCCTCTGGAAGATGCAAATGCATCCAAAAATGCAGGTAGGACAGTAGCTATGGCTGAGTGACCAGAAGTATCTACCTTAAGTAATTCATAGTAATGTTTTTGTACTTCAGACATCTCAACTGTCCCATTTCAAATTTTCCTTCATCTTACTTAAGGTCTCACTGAAGGTAATTTCCTTCATTGGGGCATCAGTACCATTAGAATCCTCCTCCAGTGATGTATAATCCAATGGGAAGGGGATCTGAAATGAATACGCTAGGGGACTCGTCCTCTGAGGGCTCCTCCTCTTTGGAAGAAGCCTCTTCCCTAACCCACTTCTGAGGAGAGGTCTCCCAGGGTGTGGCCAGCACTGAAACTCCTGAGGGAGGCCTAAGGGACATAAGGCCATGTGTAAAGTTTTGTTAGTCTTTTTGTGGAAATGTGGGAGGTGACAAATGTTTGTTTTTTTTGTTTATTCTTGGCATGCAGATCAGCCTGCTGTAAGGTCAGAGGACCAGGCATAGGCCTAGATTCTAAAATGTCGGAATCAACTTCCTCTCTAACCAATATATGAGAGATCCCATTGGTGATCACAAATCTAGGCTCCCCCCTGGACATCTGCACTGGATACCTGCAGTACCTCCAAGGATGTGCCAACATCCTGATCCAAGGCTACCTCTGTTACAGCTCTGCCTGTGAACTGGACATAGGGGCTGAACATTTCTCTGAACTAACTGCTGCCTTGGGAGAGAAGTCTGCCGCTGGAGGTACAGCTGAAGCTTTGGGCCTAGGCTTCTTGGCCTTCCGCTTCACAATGGCTCAGCCTCAGGCCCAGAGGGTCCCACCTCCACAGTGCTTTTCGTAAGGAGTTTCAAGTGCTGATTCTCAAAAAAATATCGAAAGGGAAGTGTCGCTCGTCCCTAACACAGATGACAAGCAGGTGGGATCGTTTGTTTAGATGCTTTACTACATAGAAACATCAGATGGATAAGCAGCATCATAAAATATAAAACTGATTAACGGACAGAACTTACAGACATACATGCTTATATCTCAACAGCTTACTACAAAATGGCAGTCAGGCTTGCACATGCTCAGTATTGATACACTTGTGCAAGCCCTTGGATATTTTCTTAAAGGTACATACACAGACATTGATCTACATCCTCCCTCTTAAAAAGAGTGCTCCTAGTAAAAACAACATTGGAGTAAGATATGCATTATTAGGCATTGGAAACAAACACAATGTTCATGTCCAAGTTGCCATGTATCTATGACATGGTCTGGAGATGCGACCGGATCTGGTAACAATCTGGACTGGGTTTAGCAACAGGGATAGTCTTCAGTGACCAACTCGAATCAGGAACTTCTGGATTCGTCACATGAATGGGAATATTCTCAAACTGGAACACTGGACAACTCACTCTGAGATAGTCTTTCTCGCAGGCTGTGTGCTGTGGTATAGGCTCCAACACCAGCATCAAATGTTTCTGATTCTGCATAAACTCTTCTACTCCTTGAGATTCCACAATGTACTCTCTCGGCTCTGGGCAAATATTCTTCATGACTCCAATTCGATCGCAACCTTTGCACATCTGCATCATTACAATTTCTTCTTGTAATGGATTCAGCGGTTTGCTGGTCTTATCGCAGTAAGACTTCTGGGTTAAACGCTTCAACAGACTGGTTTTCACTGACCTGTTGTTCTTGACACATGGAACCAACAATTGACTACTGATTGGTAACATGGTTCTGTTTTGTCTCGACAGAAGTCGCTGAGCGGGTGAACCAAGGTGTTTATCACGAGGAATATTTTTGAGATTCAAGAGATTCAGGAAAACATCACTATCAGCTCATTTTGACTTCTCAAGTAACTGTTTTGCACTTCAAACAGCACATTCTGCCAAATGACTGTGGATAATCTAGGCTACTAGTGACATGAGTAAAGTCCCACTTCGGCAAATCTTTTGAAATGTTGGCTTATAAACAGCATGCAACTGTCAGAAATAACTTTGTGCAGACTACCAGGGACTTCAAAATGACACTTCATCTTGGTAATGACAGTATTGGATGCTAGGTTAGGAAGCAGATCAATCTTGAGTCAACTGGAATAAGTCTACTAACACCATGTAATGTTGACCATTCCACTTGAAATTATCAGTGGCTACTGTCGACCAAGGTAATTCAGGAATCTGGTTTAGCTGAAATGGTTCTTTCTGTTGATGTGGCTTAGTACCATTACATACAGAACAAGGTGAAAGCACTCTCAATATCTTGTGACATAGAAGGCTAAAACACTAGACCTCTCACCCTTCTTTTGGTAGAGTCTGTTCCTGGGTGGCCATGATACAAGACAGTCATGTACTCTTTTGTTGCAATGGCTGTGGAACAATTACTTTCAGACCTTTCGTAATGACACATTTGTCAGACAAAATCTCTTCTCTGTATGGAAAATAAGATTGCGCTTCTAGAGTAAAGTGAATTGCTTTGACAGCCATTCTTGCTGAATAAAGTGGCTGAGCCTCTGTAAAACTGGATCTGCGGCTGTGTGATCTCTCAACTCATCAAGATGTGTGGAAGAAAATTTTCTCACTTCCATGACTTCCCTCCTAATAACTGGTAGGGGGATGGTTGTGGGGTTTTCTTTGGGTGTGGAAGGAAGTGAGAACTCAGAACTGAACTTGATGGCCAGCAGGTTTGCTATATTTACAGGCTGGGTGTAACAGCTGCCCCTTCATGATTAAGTCAGCACATTGCTGAACATTTCCCCTGAATTTATGAACATAATTAAAACAATCCAAAATGGTTATCTTTCACCTGGGAGGCAATATTTGCCTCAGTTTGTTTTGGCAGATTTGACCAGCTCTCTAATTGATTTGTGTCTTTTTGCACTGCTTTATCTATTATTCTTTCTTCCTGTTTATGCTAGGGGTCCACCAGGATGGCTTATTTTTGCTAGTAATAGGTTTTACTTGGATGGGTACTGTCTTCCCTATGCAGCTATGAAAGTAGTTTTAACAGTGCTTTTGTGTACAGCTCAGCTTAGGCCTCAGTAGCATCAGGGTTCAGATGGGCTTGGAAGTTTAATAAGTTGTCACTTAGTTTGAGGTAAATGGCCTTAGCAAAGTTCTTAACAGGTTTGGAGTTTGATAGGGGTTCTATGTTAGTTTTAATACTAAACGAGATCATTTTGTGGTCAGATCTTACCAGGGAGGAGTTAATTCATGGGATGGAGTAGCATCCCCCCATGTTCGTGAGTACTAAGTGTAGGATATTTGTACTTCTAGTTGGGGAGCCAACTAGCTGCTCCAGGGTATTTGCATTGATGAAGTCCAAAATCTTCTGAGCTAGTAAATTGTGGGTTGTACAACTCGCCCAGTTTTTGGAGGGGTAGTTGAAGTCACCCATAAATAAAGTTTATGCTGACTGTTGAAAGATTCCAGTAACGTTTAGGGATGTGGTTTTCCAGACTCATTTTAGGGATTCTGAAGCTAGCAAGGATATGATAGGGGGCCACACATTCTTAGCTGGGCATGGAGCAGCTCAAGTGTGTCATTTTGCTGGACCAGTCTAGCAGTGTACTTCTCCTTTATGAACACTGAGATACCTCCTCACTTTGTTTTATCCTGAGCTCAGGGGGATCAAAATGTATGAAAGGCATTGCAGCCCTTGATAGCCGGGATGCTTTCTGTGGTTCTGAACCATGTTTCTGTGACTGCAGACATGCCTGCCTTCTCCTGGGTGAGGAGTCCCACCAGACAGTGCTGTTTTTTATCTAAACTGCTAGCACTGAGCAGCAGTACGTTTAGATTGTCATTAGCGATTTTTGTTATGTTGGCGGGGCTTAACTTCACACGGCCTAAAAAAGCCACTATGGGGATAGACAAAGTTTTTGCCAGTATCTGGAAGCCAAATGATGACAAGTGCAAACCATCTCTGGCAAAACATTGTGGTTTGCCAGTCATGTCTCCCCACGCTGACAGACATTGGATCCCCTTGTTGTGACACCAGAAACTAAGCCAATTGTTGAAGTCAATCATTTTTAGCTGGTACTGTCGCATCATCACAGGCGAAGGCAGGATGCTTCTCAAGGCTAGATTCATACCCATCTGGGGCACATATTCAGAGAGCTCCATCATCTCTCTGTTCATGTAGTCCAGCGAGGTACGTCTTATGCCCACATGGACTATGACAGTGTCATACTGATACTTGTGGTTTAAAGAACTAAGTGCATGAGTGATCTGGCAGATCCTGGCTCCAGACAGACACTCACTTTGATCTTCTCCTTGTTTAGCCTGGCAAGGGGGACATCAGTATGTCTTACAATGAAATCCCCAATAACTAGAATGTTTCGCTGTGTGGTGTGTTGCCTTATGGGCTCAGAAGCAGGACTACTATGATTTTAAGAACTGTGTTGTGTGAGGCACTGTCTTTTTTAGATTGTGTGCGGGATCAATGAGAGAATCTTTTAGGAGGTCTTGGGGGGTGTAGATTACAGTGAGTACCTCCGCCTATGTGGGTCTATATTTTCCTTAGTGTTGGTAGTGAATAGTATGTGGGTTTACATGTTCCTTAGTGTTGGTAGTGAATGCTTTGGGTATAATGCTGACAACCTGGTTTGCATTTTTCATGTGTGTATGTGAGAACTTTGTCTCCAATGACCTTGTGCATCTACATCTCTCACATACTGTGTTTGTTCTACAATTAAATGGCTGTCAATGAACATGATGCAGTTATTACACTGGATTTATAAATGGGTTACATTCCTTTGATCTAAAGTCAAAATATCTAAAAGCCAAATTATCTAAAAGTCAAAATATCAGAAATTTGGAATTTAACCTTTCTTCACTGTTGTGCATTCCCAGACTTGGTATGTATTGTTTCACAGGGTGTGGTGTTATGGGGGGTGGGGCCTCCCCCTGCATAAAATAAGTTATATTCATATATATTATGAGTTTCAATATTTTGAATCTAATATTTTATATATATGTATAAAATGATATATATATATGCACACACACGAACATTCACACCTACACAATGTAATCTGACAAGTGGGTGCTTAAAACATTAGTCTAAGAGTTGACATCTGATTGCCACTTTGCCCTTATCAAGCATGTATTTACACTCTCCATTCATCTTTAGCCAGTTTTTGCCATCCTCAACACACTGCCTGTTTCATCAGTCATAATCTCTACAAATAATGAATTGAATGCAAACCAAGGGGAAAAAAAAGTAAGTGATGCAGTATAGTAAAGCATTAACTTAACAGCATATGATGTATAAAAAAAAAACACACACACAGTACAAAAAACACACATACATACGAAGGTATATACTTAGCACACAAACAGATAAATACACACATATGTATATATTTATATGCATATTTGTATGCATATATTTATAGATGTGCACAAATGCTCACTTCACCTAATCTGTACAAAAGGTTACACAAAAAGGCTGGTTGCCAAATTACCACAAAGCCTATATCAAAACCCCCATGCAAGAAAGTAATAACCCACCTAGGATCATAGGAGGTTACTAGGCTAAGGACCTTAGGGCCCTTACAAGCCTAGCCATGTTTTACCCTTATTTCCATGATTAGCACCTATCCCCCTTGTCCAAGAGGGACATGGGTGGAACCCCTGGGGTGAATTTACGGTTACCCATCTAATCATCCAGATTGCATTTGAAGACAGCTACTGAGGTGCTCTGCTTGACATGAAGTGATAGTCTGTTCCAAAGGTGTGGTAACCTCTGGGAGACAAATCTGTCCTCCAGCAGGTTCTATTAATGTCACACACCAGGTTAAGGCCTTTTCAGCAAGTAACTCATGTATGTCTTGACTTACGGATATACAGCATTTCCAATAAAGCAGGGTCAAAGATTGCCTTATATGCAAGGCAGAGATCGCCTCAGTGGTCTGTATGAAACAGAATAAAGTGACAGTGATTTCAGATGATCCTCATACAGATGCTGAAGACCTTGAATCTCCCTTGTGAGGAACCTTTGTGGTCTCTTCACATTAGCTTACTGAACAAATAGAACTAAAGTAAAATAAGGTTTAATGTGTGTGAAAATATTGAAATAACTGGTCACACAAAGTGCAGTAAAACTGGTAAGTAGTAAAATATGAAGCATGGAGTATAGTAATTTAAAGAATACAGCACGGCAACAAAAACTGCATTAAATATATAATTCCAGCTTATTTACTCATCCAGCAGTTATACCTTGCACAAGAGACATCAAAAGTGACACATTACAGGTTAAATAAGAATCTCCCAAACATAAAACATGTCTCCCTGTCTTTAAAGTCCAGTCTCATGAAGACCATCTACTTTGATAAATAAAGGTGGTCACTTCTATGAATGACCTCCACAAAACAGTCATTATCGCTAACATCTGTCACAACAGCACCCACATTCAAAAGCCTCTTTTCACAAAATCCACCGAGTCTAATTTATAAGCCTACTGCCATCGGCTAAAAAAAGAAAACTCCTAAATGATACCAATTATTATTAAAAAATACTGTACTGACTTCTCTTTCAAGCGTGACAGTGCATTCTCAATACAGCTGAATTCTGTGGAAAGTGACCAACATATATAATCTCCTAAAAAGCATATATAACCACCCCAATCCTTAAAAAAAGGAAAGAAAAAAAAAAGGAATAAAATGAAAACCTACACTATTTTCTTGAGTACATTATCAAGCTAACAAAGTTTAATGAATAAATGCATTGAATGAATGCACACATTTTAAACAACCTAACACTTAACCTTTTCATTCACGGAAATGAAAATTAGGATCAAAACAGATTGCAGTGTAATCGATGCCTCATCAAGCTGAATATGGTCGTTTTCACCTCTGCTGGCACCTACTGTTTAATCCACTCAGTCCAGGATCAAAAATGCTTAACACATCAGCAAGGATGATGGATAGAAACTTAGAAGAATGTATATGCAAGCTGATTAAATCAATCTTGTCTTACCACATACTGTGTCAGGGGGCTGTCCAGAATATGTAACTATTTTAAAGTTTTAGTCGACCTTTTATTTTATGTGATAAACTTGAAGAAACTGAATTTTGAGTGGAGACTAAAATTAGCTGAACATAAATATTTGTATTAATAGGATAGGCCGCGGTGGTGCAGCGGTTAGCGTTGTCACTTCACAGCAAGAGGCGCTCAGGTTCGATTCTCGGCTCAAGAGCCTTCTGTGCAAAGTCTGCATGTCCTCCCCGTGGTTGAGTGAACTTTAAAGACATGCAGGTAGGTCCGTGCATGAGTGAGTGTGCCATCTTTGAAGGTTGGGTGCCAGGCTGGCAACTTGACACCGTAAAAATCCACTGCCAATCATAAGTGGACTGGTGATCTACTGTGGTGACCCCTAGCTGGGAAAAGCCAAATATTTGTATAATATATTTCTATACATACACACACACACACAGATTATATAATGTATGCATATGATTTAATTGCCTTGTGTATGGGCCTGAAACAGACATGGACAACTATGAAAAATAATTACAGTAAAATCTGAGGAACCACAAATATCAGCTGGCCAGGTGGCATGTTGTACAAACACAATCTAACAGGGGGAAACACATTTGTTTGAATGACCATCTTAATCCAACTACAATAAAACAAAACCTGACACACATGGGTTTAGGTATGCTTATATAAATGTGAACAACATGGTATGAAGCACAGATGTGTGGTCTCTCGTTTATACCTTCATTCAATGCTATGCACAGCCTCAGTCCTGGTTAGGCACTGTACCAATACCTCAGCATATAGACCTAGAACCCAACACACATCCCCTTACTTTCCTATGTTTACAGGTAGAACATCCCAAACGTGGATACTGCTGTGCCCAAGCAGTGTCAAGAGTTCTCAACTACATGTACAGCACACCTATCTTTCCTTTCCTGTAATCCACCATGGGTATGTAACGTTCACAGATGTAATTTACCAGTTAGTACTCCGTTCTTAACTCTGTGAATATTAATATGTAGAGAAGTCTGACTCAAATTTGTGAATGCTGCATTGGAGCAGTTATAAAGGTTGATGCAAGAAACAGTAATATTGCTTTATATCAAGGAAAAAATGTGCAAATGGTATGGCAGTTCTGCTAATGAAGCCAGATACTATCACTACTTCTCAGTCACTACTAATGCACAATTTACTTGCCCATGCAAGATGTGTATGTCAAGATGATTCCAAACCATGTGACCTGTCTGCTCCTGCATATACATATGTGGTGCAGCACTTTGTTTGGTCACACATGATTTACCACTATGCATCTGTGCAAACCATTCTACCATACAGCTCCTCTACTGAACTGCCATGAAACCATGGCTACCTTAGCAACTGAGAAAATAAAGCTCTTACATGGTGTGCCAGTGTGAGAGCATTATTTTCCAGTCAGAGAATTTAAGGAGTTCCTGCTTGAGCAGCACAATGTCCTTTTAAAAACACAGATCAGCAGGTACCACGGGGGTGAAGGACAGTACCGTCATTCTTTAATAAAGACATAAGGAAATCCGAGCTTCAAAATGAATGTAGATCTGCATTCCCATCTGCAGTGAAGCTCAGTGTGGGTTAGTACTGTTATTAGGTACCTGGCACACTTGTAGCAAGCTGCTTGTTACTGTTATGGACGTAAAGAAGCTCACCTGGCTAGCTTTACTCAGATAACTTTTCTCCATTTCTTACAGCCACTTTGCTTCCCAATCCCTTTGTACCTTATCGCTCCCCCTCATACTGCACTTATTTCGTAATTCGTACTTTTCCTCCTCTTATTCTCTTACAACCCACCACTAACTACAATTCTTCCTCTGTCCATTTTTCTGCCCGCTCATTCCCATAGTTTATTTCATATCTCTCATCATTTTAAGCTATATTCTACTTGTCTGTCTGTAAATTGTTACTAAACTCAAAACACCCATTTCCTCATAGCTATCATATGCAAATACATTAATTGTTACTGTATGTTACTTCTTTAATCAATAATTAGACATTGTACTCATTTTTCTCTTTTTGTGTTAAAATGTTATGTCCATGTAAGAAATATTTAAAAATCTTCTAAATAAGCTCATGCATAGAGAAGTTTATACCTTGCAATTATAAATGTAGATCATGTGTTTTCCTTGTCAACAAAGACAAATGAATAAATATTTTTTGTCCTCAACTCTTGGACGCCCTTTCTTTTTGGGGAGGAGGGATTGACAGGGAGCTGAGCTCATCTGCTGCCCTGAGTGGTTCCAACTAGACTTAGTTCAGTCAGTTAAATTACCTTACTAATGAGCACTTCCACAGCTGAAATAAAAAATAAGTATAAATGTGCATTCCCATCTTGTTACCCTACTCAGTTCTGATCATTACAACAGGTGCCCTTTTATCACTATCATTGATATCAGTGATTTCTAAATGTATATGCTTGTCTTGAGTCATGTTCAGACACCAAAACCTTCCAGTGCTTTCCACAGACACATCCTCCTAACAATATCAGGAATGCTCACTATCACTCCTGGATAGACCCCCCCCTTACTCGCTCTCTCTACTAGGTTAATATCCCTTGTAGTAACGTAAATCAAAACTCCCACTGAAGCAAACAACCTGTAGGTAAGCTGCCTTTTTGCATCTCTAAACTGTACTTTTCATTGTGGGTGATACACTCCTGTTTGAATGCTTCTAACTATAGAATCCAGTTCTATAACAGAATTGTGTGAATCTCTGCATAAATCTCTAACTTTATTCACTGTTTCTCCCATACTGCCTATTTCTTACTTGTTTATATATTTTCTATTCCAGGTATTTGTTTTTGCATTTTCAAAATTGTAAAATTTATTACTGGAGCTTTTCTCCCCAGGTCTCCACTGAGAAAGGACATGTGTCTAATTGGGCTTTCCCAGTAAACAAATGTAAAATAAATTAAAATAAACGAAATGTTTTGCATACAGAACAAAACGTACAGTTGTGTACACTTACCATAAATGTAGATGTTAGAGTGTCTTCACTGTTGCAGTCATCACTTCTGGGTTATCCCTGCCGGGGTAGCCCTTGGCCGGCTCTAATACCAGAGGCTTAGTATCCCTGCGTCGCTTGATGTCGCTTGAGGACTGACATCAGGTTGTCAGTAATATAAAGTAATTGTTACAAGATGAGAAAGCATGATGAAAACAATGCATTATGGAGGCATTGTAATGTTAATAAAGAGTGCAAGTCCTTTGAATTTGGTATACTTGAACAGGTTCAACTGAACCCTAGGGGAGGGAACATAAAGAAAAAATTAATGGAAAAGGAGACACGCTGGCAAATTAAATTGAATGCATCGGAAATTCCAGGGTTAAATGATTATATTTCGATAAAACCTATGTTGGACAGATAATAAGATAATATTAGGTCCAGGTTCAATAATATTTATTTAGTCATTGTGTACATATGCAGGGAGATAGGAAAATAAGGAAATGACAATATTCCCTGGCAGGTACTATATGTTAATAGAGATATCGTATTAATATTGTTACTATTATAGATCAAATGTTGTGAATTTTTATAATGTAGGTAATTGTCATATTTTTATGAAATCTATTTTTAAGTGTATAGATGAATATGTATAAAATTGTTTTTATTTTATTCATATTGAGGGAATCCGGCACTGTGCACTTTAAATATTTTGGGGTTGATTCACATTCAAGTGTTTTTAATTATGTACTCATTGAGATGCTTTGATTGGTGATGTTTGAATATAAATTAAGAAACAAAGCAGTTACAATTGGTTCTGAAGAAATCTACAGGAGTAGATGAAAGCGCTCAACCTGTTTGTGATTTTATAAGGTTTTACAAGTTTTTATTAAAGAAGAAGTTTATACTACTTGTGCCAGTGCGTGAATATCCTTACTGGGACTGTTTCAGCTTCTTCGGGGGCTGTGTTTGTTCTACAGTAATATAAAGTAAGGCAGCTAACGCCATTACATCAGTTTTTCTTGTCCTAACCTGTCAGGAGCCCCAAAGTAGGAGGCCAGGTTCTGGTGGAAGAACCCCACCAGTGGAAAATAAATACCAATATGTCCCTTGTAAGGAAAGAGAGAGAATAAAGGGGGATAGAGGGAGAGAAACCAGGACTGCAACAGTGAATACACTCGAACATCTACATTTATGGTAAGTGTACACAACTGTACTATGTTCTTCATGTTTCACTGTTGCAGTCATCACATTTGGGTAGATTCCCAAAGCTGAGGAAAAGGATGGAGGCAGTCAAGGAAAAGTACAGTTTTGTACCTACCATAAATGTAGATGTCCGATAGGCATGCATCTGCAGTCCTTACAAATGGGTTGTCCTGTCGTCAGGCAGCCCTTCGGTCGGCCGGATTCCAAAGTCTTGGTCTGGCCTCGGCTGGTGTCGCACTTCACCCGACGTCATAGCTGCAGTTCTTCGGGTATAAAGGCATCAGCCGACGCCATTTTCCTCAGTGTTTCTTGCCCCAGATGCCAGGTGCCCTCTAGGAAGGCTAAATTTGGATAAATGCAAATGGTTCCAAATAGTAGAGAGCAAACAAAAAATAAGCATGTATGTACATATATACAAACAAATACACCATAATAGATTCCCCCAGTTAGCTACAAGATGGGCAAATACCCTAGGAGAACCACAGAGGGGAAGGAGGGTGGGTAATCCTGACTGCAGATGCATGCCTATCGGACATCTACATTTATGGTAGGTACAAAACTGTACTATGTCCTTCAAGGATGCATCTGCAGTCCTTACAAATGGGTAGAATACCATAGCCAAACTGGGGGAGGAGGAGAAATAAGATTATGGTGTAGTTAAGATCCCTTGCAAAACAGCAGTGGCAAAACCTGCTCGGGATCTGGAGTATAAAGGTAAATTATAATGCTTGGCAAATGTATGCACGGAGCTCCAAGTAGCAGCCTCTAAAATGTCTTTGGTAGCCACTCCTCGTAGAAAAGCTGTGGTAGTGGCTGTAGCCCTTGTAGAGTGAGGCCTGATGTTTTCTGGAGTTTTCTTCCCATGGTAGGAGTAACAAAATCTAATGCAATTTCCTATCCACTTAGAGATTGTCTGTTTTGAAATTGCTTTTCCTTCCATTCCTGTTGCATATGCTACCAGTAGCTGGTCAGTTTTTCTATTGCTCTTGGTCCTGTCCAGGTAGTAACGTAATTGCCTATGTACATCTAAGGTATGCAACAGTCTTTCTCCCCTGTTCTGTGGGTTGGGGAAGAATGTAGGTAGGTGGATAGCTTGATTTAAAGATACCCTGGAGACCACCTTTGGCATAAAAGTAGGATTAGTTCTCATGGACACTATCTTGATGGAAGATCAGGAAGGGCTGTACTGCCATTAATGCCTGTAGCTCAGATACCCTTCTTGCTGAAGTGATTGCAAGCAGGAAAGCAGTTTTCCATGATAAGTATTGTAATTCTGCTGTTGCTGCTGGTTCGAAAGGAGGGAGTGTCAACTTTTCTAGCACAAAGTTCAAGTCCCATGCTGGCAATGGTGGCTTCCTAGGTGGTTTTACATTTTAATTCCTCTCAGAAACTGCCTGAGCAGAGGATGTGAGAAGACTGGAGGATCCAAGTTGTATTCTGCTGAAATAGCTGATGCATGAATCTTAATGGAAGAATAGGACAGGCCGTTGTGGAAGAGCTCTGCCAAGTATTCCAGGATGTTAGCTATGTTTACCAGTGACACATTCTCTCCTTTTGCAGTACTCCAAATGAGATATCTTTTCCATTTTGCTGAATAATTTTTTCTTGTTGAGGGTCTGCGAGCCTCCAAGATAATGTCTTTAACTCTTTGAGATAAATCTGGGTTATTTGGTCTTATGCAATGTTCCAGGCAGCCAGCTGCAGTGTTTTCAGGTTTGGATGCAGGGTTTTGAAGTTGTTCTGTGTTAACAGCAAGGGAACTAGGGGCAGAGGTCATATTTGTTCCCGAGACATACTCCTCAGTAATGGGTACCAATGTTGCCTTGGCCAGTCTGGAGCTATCAGGATGATCCTTGGACGGTCTTCTTTGATCTTCAATAGCACCTTGTGCATCAAAGGAAGAGGTGGGAATGCATATGCTGTCAGGTTTTTCCAACTGAAAGATAGGGAGTCCACTTTCCAAGCAAGTGGGTGGTATGTCCTTGTGCAGAATTTTTTCAGTTGGTGATTGTGTGGGGATGCAAATAAGTCTATTTCTGGTAGTCCCCAGTTTCCTGTAATGGTGTTGAAGATGGCCGGATGCAGCATCCATTCGTGGGCATCCGTGGTAGTTCTGCTTAGGATGTCTGCTAGTATATTTTCTTTTCCTGGCACAAAATTGCTTGTAAGTGAATGTTGAAGCTCAGTGCCACATTCCAGAGGTCCATTGCCATCCGGCATAGAGGGTACGAATGTGTGCCTCCCTGTTTGTTGATGTACCACATAACTGTGGTGTTGTCCGTCCTTATCAGCAGTTGACCCTGTCGAAGAAATGGTCTGAATGCCTGAATTGCCAGTTTTACTGCCAGCATTTCCTTTTGATTTATGTGTAGGTGCAGCTGGTCTTGAGTCCATAAGCCTTGTATGCACTTGTCCAGCATGTGTGCCCCCCAACCGAGGTCTGAGGCGTCTGTTGTGATGGTCTGGCTTGGTTGAGTGCTGTGGAAGGGCAGTCCCTTGTTTGATTGACAGGCCTGAGCCCACCATTGGAATTCTTGCTTCAGGCATGGAATTATTGGAATTTGGGTTTCTAGGCTGTGCTTGTGCTGAGACCATAAATTCCTTAGGTACCACTGTAACTTTCTCATATGTAGTCTGGCATGTGGAATCAATATTATGCAGGATGCCATGTAACCCAGGGCTTGTAGGACTTTTCTTGCTGTTAGCTGGTTCTGCTTTGTTAATGCCATGAAGTAGAAAGGGAGTTGCTCCTGTTTTTCTACTGTCAGGAATGCCATTTGTTTTGATGTGTCCAGATCTGCACCCAAGAAGGTTATCCTTTGGGATGGTATCAGCCTTGACTTTTTTATATTGACTGTGTATCCCAGGGCTTGTAGTAGATGAATGATCCTTTGCAAATCTTTTGTTAATTTGTTTTTGTTGTCCGCTTGTAACAGGCAGTCGTCCAGGTAAGGGTAAATTTGAATTCCCTGAAGCCTGCAATGAACAATTACTGATGCCAGGCATTTCGTGAATACTCTGGGCGCAGTAGATAAGCCAAAGGGCAATGCTGAGAATTGATAATGCTCTGATCCTGCAAGAAATCTGAGGTATCTTCTGCAATTTAGTTGTATGGGGACGTGCAGGTATGCCTCCTTGAGATCTAGAGTTACCAGCCAAGACTCCTTGCCCAGCATGGGAAGAAGCTGCTGTAGGGTCAGCATTTTGAATTTTGGAACAATGAGGTATGTGTTTAAAGCAGACAGGTCGAGAATAGGCCTCCATTGGTTTTCTTTTCTTGGTACCAGGAAGAGTCTGGAATAAAATCCTTGCCCTTGTTCCATAGATGGTACCCTTTCTACAGCTCTCATCCTTAGTAAAAGTGAGTTATTTATTCTAGAGCTTCTGTCTTCTGATTTGGAGGTAGGTTTGGCATTCCTCTCTTCCTTGGTAGAGTATGGAAGTGAAACCTGTAACCTTGGTCTATTGTCTGTAAAATCCATTTGTCTCCTGTGATGTAATGCCAGTTTACTGAAAATAAGGCTAGCTTCACGCCTAAGGGTGCCTCTAGTTGTTCCCTGGTAGGCGGTGCCAGAGCCAAGTCACTGTGATTGTCCTGTGGAAGTGGTGGTGGCTGGATCTGTGGCTGTACCTCGCTGGTTGTTAGCCTGCCACTGACGTCCCCTGTAGGCACCTCTGGATTGACCCCTGCCTCTTGAGCGTCTATTCCTGCCTCTCGGAGCTCTGGAGGTGTCTGGAAAGGACCAATTCTTGGAAGGCCAGTTCCTGCTAAACCTTAGAGGCTGGACCTGCAAGAAATCCTTGACTGTCTGGACAGATTTTGCTTTATCTTCCACCTTCTTCAGCACCTGCTGTGCAGGGGAGCCAAACAAATTAAGCTTATCCATGGGAGCATCTAGGAGCTTTGATTTAACATGGTCTGGTAAGGACTGTTCTTTTAACCATGCATGTCTTCTGATCACTGTGCCAGTCATGGCTGATCTAAAGAAAGCCTCCAGTGCATCATAGCCGCATTTTAAGGAATGATTACTGACCTGCTGAATGTTATGTACCATTTCCTGTACAGATTTTTTGTCTAATGGTTCATCCGAAGACAGTTTTTTAGTTAACTGGTCTAACAAATTCCTGATACTGAATCATGTGGAATTGACAGTTCAAGGCCCTAGCTGAAAGAGTAGCAGAAGTGTAAACTTTTTTACCCCATCTCTCTAAGGCCCTAGATTCCCTTTCAGAGGGGAGGGGGTTTTTGGTAGAGGTAGCTGCTACAGCCTTGGGTCCCTGGGAGATAGTTTCGGGATCTGCAAAAGGGGCCTTATACAAATGATAATGTGTGTCCGGAACCCTGTAGTACCTATCGGGCTTAGCAGGGGCCGGAGGAAGAGAATCAGGAGCAGTACAAGCATCATTAAAAGCATCATCCACAACAGTAAGTACTGGAGGAATGGCTAAAGGCCTATGCTGTGGCAAATGCAAAAAGGTTCTAAGCCTTTTCCTAGAGTCTGAAAAATACTGGCCCTGCCATTGAAATTGTTCCCTCATAGCATGCAAGGTTTCCCCAAAAGAAAATTCCTCAGGCGGAGAGGCAGAAGGAATGGACTCTTCTGCATCAGAGTCCTCATAAGGAGAAAAAGGGGCCTCTGGATGGTTTGAATTATCTGATTCATCAGAGGAGCCATCTGAAGAAACTGGCTCAGGGGGCTCTACTCTAGTCCTCTTCTCTGGAGGAGGGTGAGAGGCCCTGTCTGGATGTGGTTGGGATCCCCGGATCAAAGAAATGAGATCCTCTGCTAGACTAAGCATTTGTAAACTAGAACTGGGCCTGTGAGACGGGGTCCTAGCAGGCACAGTTTTGGTAGTTTTTGCTGCTTTAGCCCTGGCAAAGGCCTTAATCGACATGGATGCAGGAGGCCTAGCAGCTCCACGTGCAGGGGAAGAAATATCCAAAGGGATAGTATCGGATAAATCCTGTGAACCTGCAAGAGCAGGTGGGATTTCAGTAGCAGATACATCCAAGCTGGATGAGGCCTCGGTAAGTGGCAAGCTTTCGGCCGAAGGAAGAACCGTGGACTCGGTTTCAGCCGAAACCGAGACACTCGCGGTTGGCTTAACCGCGGTTTCGGCCGAAACCGTGGACCGCGAGTGTCGGTCCTTTTCCTTGCGTTTTTAGAAATTTGCGTGATCGGAGTATCCGACGGCATAATGTAAGCAAAAGCGAGCCGAAAAACTCTTCAGCAAATTCCGACCGGCGTCTAAGCGTCGGTTGAAAGAAGCACAGGCTAGACAAGCTGCTACGCCGTGGTCTGGGCCTAAGCAAGGTAAGCAGTAAGAGTGGAAATCTTTATGAGGTATTTGTTTCCCACAATTTAAACAGTTATTCACTTTTTCTGACATCGGCTGAGGCAAGAAAGAGTCTAACGGGTACTTAGCTTTTAGAAGTCTTCGGTACTTGTAGTAGTAATCTCTGGTTCTGACCGACCGGCACTTGCGAACAGCTTCTGCTTCGGGCGCCACGCGGCAAGAAAGACTGAGGAAAATGGCGTCGGCTGATGCCTTTATACCCGAAGAACTGCAGCTATGACGTCGGGTGAAGTGCGACACCAGCCGAGGCCAGACCCAGACTTTGGAATCCGGCCGACCGAAGGGCTGCCTGACGACAGGACAACCCATTTGTAAGGACTGCAGATGCATCCTTGAAGGACATCTAGGGGCTGGCTAGGATGCCCTGCAAGACTGCAGAGGCAAACCCTGCCCTGGATTTGGAGGAGAGAGGCAGGTGGTAATGCTTGGTAAAAGTATGAACATATGCCCAGCTGGCAGCCTCAAGGATATCCCTGGTGGGGACTCCTCTTAGGAACGCTGCAGAGGTGGAGGCTGCTCTGGTGGAGTGTGTTCTGACCCCCTTGGGGGGAGGTTTTCCATGCTGTTTGTAGCCGAAATGGATGCAGTGTGCTATCCATTTGGAAATGGTTTGCTTGGAGATGGCTTTGCCTTCTGCCACTGTAGCAAAGCTAACCAGCAATTGGTCAGACTTTCTGAAGGATTTAGACCTGTCCAGATAGAATCTGAGCTATCTGTGCACATCTAGAGAGTGAAAATCCTTTCCCCTTTTTCTGGGGATAAGGAAAGAAGGTGGGCAGATGAATGGATTGGTTAAGGGCTACACTGGACACCACCTTGGGCATGAAGGATGGGGTTAGTTCTGAGGGATACCCTGTCTGCATGCAAGATGATGAAGGGTTCCACAGCCATGGGTGCTTGCAGCTCAGAGACTCTTCTGGCTGAAGTAATGGCCAGAAGGAAAGCTGTTTTCCAGGAGAGAAACTTTAGCTCTGCAAATGAAGCTGGTTTGAAAGGGGGCAGGGTGAGCTTTTCCAAGGCAAAGTTAAGGTCACAAGCTAGGATGGTGTCGAAAGCCTTGGTGAGGTCAAGATAGGCTGTGTGAACCACCTTACCCTCATCTACGGCTTTGGTGACTGCCTCAAAGAAGTCAATCAGGTTCAGGAGGCATGATCTGCCTTTCACAAACCCGAACTGGGTGGGATCCAGAGTTTGGAGGTTACCAATGTCTTTGTTAATGAGTTCCATGATGATACATTCCATGGCCTTGCAGACCAGGCTCGTCAGGCTAATAGGTCGATAGTTCCCGGAATCAGTGGTGGCTTCCCCTTTGTGGAGTGGGACAACTGCTGCTGTGCGCCATTCAGTAAAGCCTGATGCGAGGCTATTATTGAACATGGTGCTTAAGTGGGGAGCCAGTTCTTTCTGAAGGTTGTGTAAAACGCAGCCTGGGATGTTGTCCGGTCCCATGGATGCTGTGTTTTTGGCTTTAGAGAGTGCAGCTTTTACCTGCATAGTTGTGATTACAGGGACTCTGCATTCTTCCTGTATAGATATGGGCCCTTTAGGGAGTGAGGGGGGGTAAAGTTAGCACTGAACCTATCTGCCAGGATGTTGGCAATATCAGTTGGTTCTGTAAGTTTTGTGCCACTGTGCTGTAACTCAGAGCAGATCTGGATGTTGCCATCGAGATTCTTGACATAGCTATAGAATGCTTTGTGGTTGTCCTTAGAATTAGTGGCGATTTTGTTTTCATAGCTAGCTTTGGAGGATCTTATAAGGGATCTCAGCTTCTTACTGAGGCTGACCAGGGAGCTCCTCCACTCATGGGATTTTAGTCTCTTTTGCAACAGTTTCTTCCTTCTGTTGTACAGTTTGTTTATGGCAGGGGACCACCAGATTGGCTTCCTTTTTTTGGAGGACAGCATCTTGGTTCTGTTTGGGATAGCATGATCCATGCACTCGTGTAAGTGCTTAGAGAGTGCATTTGTGTAGGATTCAGCAGTCGTAACTGTACTGTCCATCTGCATGGGTGTCATGAAGTTCACCACTTCTGTCTTAAAAAGCATGAATTTGGCTTTGGATAAATTTTTTTACTGTGGTTTCCTTAATGGGGGGTGGGGGGATGTGGATATCAAGGGTGATTAGCTTATGGTCGGATCAGACCAACGAGGAGTTGACTTCAGGTGTGGAACACCAGTCAGTCATGTTGGTAATGACTAGGTCTAGGATACTGTTGCCCCTGGTGGGGGTGTGGATAAGTTAATCCAGGGCACTGGAGTTTATGAATTCCAGAAAGCGTTGAGCTAAGCAGTTGGTACACGAGTAGTTTTCCCAGTTAATGGTGAGGTAGCTGAAGTCGCCCATTATTAGAGTGTTTGGTTGAACCATAATATTTTCCAGTACATCAAGAAAAGAGGAGTGGGAATCCTGGGGCATGGTGGGGGATCTGTAGCAAGCTAAAATTTGGATTGCAGGTTTGCCCTGAGTTAGTTGCACTTGTATTACCTCAGATGCATTATGTTGAGCAACTAGCCTGAAGGTGTGGATATCCTTAATGAATATGGACACACCTCTGCCTTTGGTGTTTCGGTCCAGGTTACATGGCCAAAAAGTGCGGTATGAGTTATAGCCTGGTAATGCAGGGGTGCTCTCTGGAGCCTTGAACCAGGTCTCAGTCACTGCACAGATATAGATGGTCTCCATTTTAAGGAATGCCTCGAGTGAGTGCATTTTGAGATTTAGATGTCTAGCACTGAGTAGCATTACCCTCAGTTTTTGCTTGCCTGTTCCTGCTACGGTGGTGAATGTCATTTGAACCTTGCCTAAAAAAGGCACTATAGAAGCAGCAAGAGCCTTAGCCAGTATCTGGAATCCCAGGAGCAACAGGTGCAGGCCATCTGTGGCAAAGCATCGTGGTCTGTTGACCATGTCATCTCAAGCAGACAGATTCTGGATCCCCTTAGAATGACACCAGAAGCTTAACCAATAAGTCAATCATTGTGTCCTTATACTGCGGTATCATCCTGGGCGATGGCAGAATGCTACTTAGAGCTAGGGTCATAACTGCCTGGGCTACAAGACCGGAGAGCTCTTCAATGTCTCTTTTCATGTAGTCAAGGGAGGTCATTCACATCAACATGGACAATGATGGAGTCATATTTGTATCTGTTGTGGAGTGACCTGAGTGCATGGGTTATGTAGCGGATCTTGGCACTTGACAGGCAGCTGGACAGTAACCTCCTCCTTGTTTAGGCTGATGAGTGGGACATCAGTGTGCCTGACTATAGAGTCACCTATGACTAGTGTGTTGGGCACATTGTTTTGCCTTATTGGCTGTGGCTGAGTGGCACACTGAGTCTGTGGGCTGTGTCATTTGGGTTGTGTTGGGGGATGGAGGTTGCTTGCGTTTCTGCTTTGGAGATCTCTGTTGCTTAGACAGATTATTACTGAGAGCCTCCACGAAGGTTTTTGTATTACTATGTGTGGATTTTGGTGGTGCAGATTTCGTGAGACTATGTGATGTGTGGTGTGGTGCAAATGTTTACCTTCTCCTCATGACTGTCAAGTCAAGGCTTGTCTGTGTACATGAGGCAATTTCTACATGAACCAGATGACATCCAAAACCTGTTTACTTAGAAAGACAGATTGGTTCGGGGTTAGGAAATAAGCCAAGGCGCCAAATTGAGTGTCTGCAATTTGGGATGCATGAATTCCCCTTCCCTCTGGGTCAGGAAATTTGGAATCTGACAAAGATGCCATGGGGGCAGCAGAGTCAGGCTGAGGAACAAGGGGTACCAGTGTTGTCAGGGCCAGTCTGGAGCTATAAGAATGGTCCTTGGTTTTTCCTCCTTTATTTTGAGCAGTACCCTTGGGATGAGAGGTAGTGGAGGAAAGGCACAGACTGATAGACCCAGGGGAAGGAGAGGGCATCCACTTTCCAAGCCATGCAGTGATGCTCCCTGGTGCAGAATTTTCTGAGCTGATTGTTGGTGTGGGAGGCAAAGAGGTTGACCTTCGGGGTTTCCCATTTGTGAGTTATTAGGGTGAAGGTAATTCTGCTGAATTGCCACTCTTGTGGGTCCAGAAGGTTTCTGCTTAATTGGTCTGCCAGAGAGTTTAGAGAGGCTGGTAGGAATTGTGCTAACAGGCATAGTTGCATGGAAGAGGCTGTGAGCCAAAGGGTCACAGCCAGCCTGCATAGAGGGTAGGAGCAAGTCCCTCCCTACTTGTTGATGTACCACATCAAAGTGGTGTTGTCTGTTTTGATCAGGAGAACCCTTGAAGAGAAAAGGGGTTTGAAAACTATCAAGACGTGCTGCACAGCCACCATCTCTTTTTGACTGACGTGCAGAGGGATATCCTGAGGGCTCCATTGGCTCTGTATGCACCTGCCATCCAGGTGTGACCCCCCCCCCCAAGTGTAGTCTGATGCATATGTGGTGTGGGGGGGGGGGTGAGGAGAAGGGCAGTCCCTTGTTGTGGCAGCATGCTCTTGCCCACCAAAGAAATTCCTTTCTGAGACCAGGAATTATAAGCAGAAGAGTTTCCAGGTCTTGAAAGTGTTGACACCAAAGGCTCTTTAGGTTCCGCTGAAGTTTCCTTGTGTGCAGTCTGGCACATGGAATGAGTAGTATGCAAGATGCCATGAACCCCAGAGCTTGCAGTATCTTTCTCGCAGATAGCTGGGGCCTGGCGGCTAGTTTTGAGAGAAGTAAGTTGTCAGGTAATTTTGTTACTCTGGTGTAAGGAATGCCATATGGGATGCTGTGTCCAGACTTGCTCCCACGAAGATTATCCTTTAGGTGGGCACCTGTTTGGATTTCTTTTCACTGAATGTGTATCCTTGGGAGGAGAGTAGTTTCTTTACAAAGGCCAGGTGATTGAGCAGGTTTTCCTGGCTGTTTGCCTGAATAAGGCAGTCATCTAAGTATGGGTAAATTTGAATATTTCTTTGCCTGCAAAATTCAATGGACGGAGCCAGACATTTTGTGAAAACTCTGGGAGCAGTAGATAAGCCAAAGGGAACCACAGAGAACTGAAAGTGTTGAGATCCTGGCCTGAAGTGGAGATATTTCCTGCATGATTCCCTGGTAGGAATGTGGAGGTAGCCTTCTTTTAGAGCTAGGGTACTTAGCCAAGCGTCCTTAGAGAGCATGGGTAGCAGCTGCTGGAAGGTGAGCATTTTGAATTTTGGATCACCAGGAAGGTGTTTAGAATGGATAGATAGAGGATGGGGCTAGTGCCCTCTTTTCTGGGCACCAGAAAAAGTCTGGAGTAGAAGCTTTGGCCTATCTGATCTGCAGGAACGTGCTTTACTGCACTCATACAGAGAGAAGAGGAAGTATTTGCTTTTGAGCCTCTTCCCACTGATTTGGTGGTAGATCTGGGAACCCTTTTGGGGTTGGAAGGGTAAGGGAGGAGAATTTGTATCCCTGAGACACAATGCTCAGAACCCATTGGTCCTTGGTTATGGTGGCCCAGGTGCTTGAGTGAAATGAGCGTTTTCCTTAGGCTAGATCTCTGCATTCCCTGGGGTTGCTCTCGGGGGGGGGGGGGTCTGTTTCCACAGGCCATAGGCTGGGCCGGTCTACTCAGAGCAGGAAAGGGGACCAGTGCTTTGAGGGACAATGCCTGCTGAACCTAGGGGAATGGACCTTTAAGAAATCCTTAACTGTTTGCATAGATTTTGCTTTTTCTTCCATCTCTTTTTAAGACCTCTTCTGCCTTAGTGCCAGATAAGTTATCTTTGTGCAAGGGGGCATCCAACAATTTAGATGTGACATGGTCTGGCAGGGGTTGTTCCTGAAGCCATGCAGGTCTTCTAATCACAGATCCAGTGACTGTTGCCCTGCAAGAACCGTTGTGGGTGTTAAAACCACAGTGAAAAGTATGTTTAGTTATTTCACTTGCAGAATGCATTACGTCTTGTAAATCTTTAGATTTTGCCCAAGCTGGAAATAAAGACATTTTTTGTTTAAGGACTTCCAAGGTATGTTGCTGAAATTTCAACATATGGAACTTACAATTTAGTGCCCTGATAGCAAGAGTAGCGGAGGTGTATACTTTTTTACCCCATCTGTCCAATGCTTGGGAATCCCTCTCTGAAGGGGTGGGATTCTTAGCAGAGGTTGCTTTAATCCCCTTTGGCCCTTGACCTCAGGGTCAGCTGTTGGATTTTTAAAAATATATTTGCGTGAGTCAGGGAGTCTATAGTACCTGTCTGGTTTTCTGGGAGCAGGAGGTAGGGCATCAGGAGTCAAGATGGATTCAAGGAAAACATCTTCAACATCCAGAACTGGGGGGACGGCCAAGGGTCTGTGTTGCGGAAGATCTAGGAATTCCCCGAGTCTCTTTATAGACGGAGGGTAGTCCTGACTCTCCCATTGGAAATGCTTCCTTAAAGTATGCAGGGTTTCCCCAAAGGAAAAATTATCTGGAGGAGAGGCTGAAGGAACAGAGTCCTCTGCATCAGAATCCTCATAAGTGGAGAGGGGTTACATGTCTTCATAGTCAGATGCATCAGATTCATCTGACTCTTGTTCAGACAAAACTACAGGGGACAGATCTCTTTTCCTTTTTGGGGGGGTAAGCTTGGCTTCCCCTGATCAGCATGATAAGGTCTTCCACCATTTTAAGGATTTGAGACTGATGCAAAGTAGCAGGCGCCTGAGAGTGGGCCGTTAGTTTCTTGAGTGTGGTTCGAACACTGGGCCTAAGAAACTCAGTAGTTTTTGAAAGAATGGTAGTCGCAAAAGAAGACATCAGTTTGTGTCTAGATTCAGTAGTGTGAAGGACTTCCTCGGACGCCAGTGCCTGCTCAGCGGCTTCGGACCCATCCATGGTAGAGACGACCACAGGATCCTTAGTTGAAGAAGAGTTTTTCGGCATACCGGCCTCCGTAAGGGTCTCAGTAGTGGCCTGCGAATCAACTGAAGTGGGCATATGGGGCTCTGAAAGCACCTCACTGAATACCAGAGGACTGATGCCTAGCTTAATGGAAGCGTTGTCAGTAGGTTTGGACCTGTGCGGACTGTCTCTGTCTTTATCTTTACATTTGTTTTGGAAGATCTGCTGTCAGACGGCTTACCGAAGCCATACCGGTAATCGAAGACTGTAAACTAAAATATCTGGATACAATAAGGGCCCAACAATGGCTAGTTCTGGCATTGAACAAAGCACAGATGCGAAAACGGAGGACACCGTGGTCTGGGCCTAAACAAGTGTCGCAGTAAGAGTGGAAGTCTCTGTGTAGTATTTGCTTTCCACAGGCGAGGCAATTAAATTTTTCTGACATCTGTTAGTGCAAGAAAAAAGGATCCCCAGTGGGGTACTTGGCTTTAGAAGAGTTCAACTTCAATTTGGAGATAAAAAAGTACAGTTTTGTACCTACCATAAATGTAGATGTTTGAGTGTAAACACTGCTGCAGTCATTACACTTGGGTTATCCTGCCGTCAGGTGGTTCCCCAGTCGGCCTGAGTTCCAAAGTCTTGGTCCGGCGTCGGTTGCTGTCACCTCCTCCCTGACGTCAGTGCGACAGTGGTATATAAGATGCAGCCGACACCATTTTCTTCAGTTTTTCTTGCCCCAGATGTCAGGTGCCCCCAAATAGGTAGGCAATTCAAATTGCTAATAAAACATACATAAGAAAAGCAAACAACAACTTTCAGTTACCAGCAAATACTCCCCATAGGTAGTAAAGGGTAGAAGGCATAGGTACGTACCAGCAAGTAAGAGGGGAAGGAGGGAGGGTAACCTGGACTGCAGCAGTGTATACACTCGAACATCTACATTTATGGTAGGTACAAAACTGTACTATGTTGATCGTGTTACACTGCTGCAGTCATTACACTTCGGTGGAATCCCAAAGCTGAGGTAGGGAGGCTGGTTCTATAAGGCATTAGGGGTGGCTATAAGGCCCTGCAGCACAGCAGTGGCGAAGCCAGTTCTGGATTTGGTGTATAAAGGCAAATGGTAATGCTTGGTGAAGGTATGCACAGAACTCCATGTTGCTGCTTCCAAAATCTCCTTGGCAGGTACTACTCTGAGGTAGGCAGTTGAAGTGGCTGTTGCCCTGGTGGAGTGAGATCTAATGCTGCTAGGTACAGGTTTCCCATGGTGAGTATAGCTGAAACGTATACAATGTCCTATCCATTTTGAGATAGTCTGTTTTGAAATGGCTTTTCCCTGTGCTCCTGCAGCATATGCTACCAATAATTGCTCAGATTTTCTGAAAGCTTTGGTTTTGTCCAAGGAGAAGCGTAACTGCCTATGAATGTCCAAAGAATGTAGTAGTCTCTCCGCTTTGTTCTGTGGTTTTGGATAAAAAGTTAAGTGAATAGTTTGGTTTAGAGCCACACTTGATACCACCTTTGGCATAAACGTAGGGTTAGTTCTTAAAGACACCCTGCCCTGGTGGAAAATGAGGAAAGGTTCCATTGCCATTAGTGCCTGTAATTCTGAAACTCTTCGTGCTGATGTTATTGCCAGTAGCAGAGCAGTTTTCCAAGAGATGTATTTTAATTCTGCTGTGTTAGCTGGCTCAAAGGGAGGTAAAGTTAATTTTTCCAAAACAAAGTTGAGGTCCCAAGTTGGGGTAGGTGCTCTACGGGGCAGTCTTATGTTTTTAGCCACTCTGAGGTGCTGTTTGAGCAAAGGATTAGAAAAAAATGGTGGATCCGTGTTGTAATGAGCAGAAATGTCTGAGGCGTGGATCTTAATGGTTGAGAAGGAGAGGCCCTTGCCCAGGATTCTCAGTTAAATATTGAAGTATCTGAGGAATGTTTGGGACAAGAGGGTCAAGGCTATGCGGCTGGTTCCAGGCACAGAATCTCTTCCATTTATCTGAGTAGGCTTTCCTGGTGCTAGGCCTTCTGGCCTCCAGAATGACATCCATAACAGCTTTGGAAAGAGGCATTGCTTGCTTGACTAAGGAATTTTCCATGCAGCTAGGTTTAAGGTCTTTAGCTGGCTGTGAAGTATCTGATTGTTGTGCTGTGTCAGCAAATGTGGGGTTTGAGGCAAAATCCAGGGTGGTTCTTGTGCTAAGTTCTTTAAGACTGGGTACCAGTGCTGGCGTGGCCAGTCTGGTGCAATCAGGATAATCTTTGGCTCTTCTTGCCTGGCTTTTGAGTATCTTTGGAAGGAGAGGTAAAGGAGGGAAAGCGTATACTTGCAGGTTTTTCCAGCTGAATGAAAGGGCATCCACTTTCCATGCTTGTGGATGGTAACTCCTTGTGCAGAATTTCTGTAGCTGGCAGTTCATTGGGGATGCAAACAGATCTATGTCCGGGCTCCACCATTTTTGTGTTATCATTCTGAATATTTGTGGATTCAATTCCTATTCGTGGGGATCCATGATGTTTCTGCTTAGGTCATCTGCCAGTGTGTTTTTCTCTCCTGGCAGGAATTGTGCTTGCAGATTAACTTGGTAGTCTAGAGCTGTGTTTCACAAGGTCATGGCTTGTCTGCAGAGGGGGTAGGAGTGTGTACCCCCTTGCCTGTTTATGTACCACATAACTGTGGTGTTGTCTGTCTTTAGTAGTAGTTGTCCTGGATGTAGCAGGTCCTTGAAAGCTATAAGTGCATTTTGTACAGCTAGCATCTCTTTGTGATTCATGTGAAGATGCCTTTGCTCTGTGGGCCACTCGCCCTGAATACATTTTCCTGCCATGTGTGCTCCCCAGGCGTAATCCGATGCATCTGTTGTCAGTGTTTGCCTGGCTGTGGGTTGAGTAAACGACTGTCCCTTGTTGAGGTGACAAGTTTGAGCCCACCATCGAAACTCCTGTTGAAGGCAAGGAATTAGTGGTATAACTGTTTCCAAACTTTGACAGTGTTGAGACCATACACTCTTTAGGTACCATTGTAGTTTCCTCATATGCAGTCTGGCATATGGAATTAGTAGTATGCAAGACGCCATGTAGCCCAAGGCCTGCAGAATTTTTCTTGCAGGGAGTTGGGTCTTTGTTGCCATCAATTGAAAGTATTGAGTCAGTTGTCCTTGCTTGTCTGGCGTAAGATAAGCCATCTGGGCCGTTGTGTTCAAGCTGGCACCCATGAATATTATCTGTTATGAGGGCTCTAGTTTTGATTTCTTTTAGTTTACTGTGTACCCCAGGCAACTTAACTTTTTTACGAATGCCAAATGCTTTAGAAGAATGTCCTTGCTCTCTGCTTGAATCAGGCAGTCGTCCAGGTACGGATAAATTTTAATTCCTTTTTGCATGCAAAATCCAATTACTGGTGCCAGGCACTTTGTGAAGACCCTGGGCACAGTAGATAAGCCAAAGGGCAGTGCAGAGAATTGACAGTGCATTGAACCAGCTAGAAATCGGAGGTATCTTCTGCAGTTTTGTCTGATAGGGACATGCAGGTATGCCTCCTTGAGGTCCAAAGTCACGAGCCAAGCTTTCTTGCCCAGCATGGGAAGAAGCTGCTGTAGTGTCAACATTTTGAATTTCGGAACATCCAGGTAAGTGTTTAGAGAAGAAAGATCCAGAATGGGTCTCCAGGCTTTGTCCTTTCTGGGAACCAGAGAGTCTTGAGTAAAATCCTTGTCCTTGCTCCTGTGGTGGTACCTTTTGAATAGCTCTCATGTCCATGAGTGCTGTAATTTGTTTTTGAGCCTCTGCCCATTGATTTAGTGGCAGATTTGGCATTCCTTTTAACCTTGGCAGAGTGTGAAAGTGGAACCTGTAACCTTGAGATACAATGTTGAGAACCCATTTGTCTGTGGTGATGCAATGCCAATTGTGATAGAAAAGTGCTAGGTTTCCTCCTAAGGGGGTTGCCAAGAGAGAACTGTTTGGCAGCTGTAGTGGGAAGTCATTGAGGCTGCTTTTTATAAGGTTGTGGCCTGTCTTCCCCTTCTTTCTGGCCTGGTGTACCCCATTGTCGAGGCCTGTAAGGACCTTGTGCTTGACCTCTACCTCTTGGACGTCTGTATCTGACCCTTTGAGGTCCGTCTGTTCCTGGAAAGGATCAATTCTTTGTTGGCCAATTTCTGCTAAAATGAGGAGGCTGAACCTGTAAGAAATCCTTCACCGTTTACATAGACTTTGCCTTATCCTCCATCTTCTTTAATACCTCCTCTGCTTTAACTCCAAACAACACATCCTGCTGCAAAGGTGCATCTAATAATTTTGCCTTAACATGATCTGGTAACGTATGTTCGTTTAACCAAGCATGCCTTCTAATGACACAGACTAACTGCTGCTCTACAGGAGGCCTCTAAGGAATCAAACCCACATTGCAAAGTACGTTTTCCCACTTGTTCAGCTGCATGCAATACATCCTGCATTTCTTTAAAATTAGGAGGATCTGAATCTGGAAGCATCTTTTGTTTCAACTCAGACATCAAAAATTGTTGATATTTTAGCATGTGAAACTGGCAATTTAAGGCTCTCATTGCTAAAGTTGCAGACATATATACTTTCTTTCCCCATCCGTCTAATGCTCTGGAATCTCTGTCAGAGGGAACTGTTTTTTTTGCTGATGAGGCCTTAATCCCTTGGGGTCCCTGAGAAATGGTTTCAGGGTCAGCAATATGGCTTTTATACAGAAATTTGTGAGAGTCAAGGACTCTGTAATATCTATCAGGTTTAACTGAGGCTGGAGGTAAGGAGTCAGGGTTTAAGCTGGATTCAGTGTACACATCATCCACAACATCTAACACTGGCAGAATAGCAAGGGGTCTGTGTTGAGGCAATAAAAGGAAGTCTGAGCCTTTTCTTGGATTCTGAGTAATACTGGCCTTCCCAATGGAAATGCTCCTTCATGGTATGTAAGGTCTCCCCAAAGGAGTAGTCCTCAGGTGGAGAGGCTGATGGAATTGATTCCTCAGCATCAGAGCCCTCATAAGGGGGTAAAAAATATCCTAGGTCTGAGGATGAATCTGAAGAAATGGACACCTGGTCGGAAGATTCATAGTCTGCATCCTGTCTGGGACTTTTATGAGGAGGGGGGTGGGACCCCCTGATCAGGGTGATCCAGGTCTTCAGCCATTTTGAGCATTTGTTTCTTAGGCATGGAAGCCTGTCCTGGAGAATGCTGTATCTGTTTCTTTGTTTTTAAGGGGGCCTTAGACTTAGCAGAGGGTTTAATGCTTAACCGGATAGGTCTGAAAACACCCTTTGAAGCTGTAGGTTGCTCAGCTACTTCGGTTCCCTCTGAAGGGTTGGTTTCGGTAGGCTGAAAACCTAGAGCTTCCGAAGGCCCAGCCAGCTCCACGTGGGAGTCGGAGGCGTTCTGTGGAAGCGGTCGTTGGGGGCTGCGTAGGCGCCTCGCTGAAAACCGGCGACCGGCCTAGAAGAGGCCTCGTCGTCAGTTTTGGGCCTCGGATGCCTGTCCTTGTTTTGCGCTTTTTATGTATTCCGGTCGTCGGAAGTTCCGATGGCATGGTGTAATTGAATTTTCTGCCAAAATAATGTCGGGCAAAATCAAACAGACGTTTAATACTGCGCTTGTTAAACCTAGCACAAAACCGACAACCAACCAGTGATGTCGTGGTCTGGGCCTAGGCATGGAATACAATAGGAGTGGAAATCCTTATGAGGTATTTGCTTCCCACAAGAAATACAGTTATTAACTTTTACTGACATCGGTCTGAGGCAAGAAAAAGTTTCCCCAACGGGGTACTTAGCTTTGTAGAAGACTTTGGTTCTGGATTCGAAATGAAAATCTCAGGAGTCGGCCGACCGGCACCTGCGAACTGCTTCTGCTTCAGGCACCGCGCGGCAAGAAAGACTGAAGAAAATGGTGTCGGCTGCATCTTATATACCCCTGTCGCACTGACGTCAGGGAGGAGGCGACAGCAACCGACGCCGGACCAAGACTTTGGAACTCAGGCCGACTGGGGAACCGCCTGACGGCAGGATAACCCAAGTGTAATGACTGCAGCAGTGTAACACGAACATCTTAGACAGCAGCCGACCGGCACTCGTGAACTGCTTCTGCTTCAGGCTCCACTGCAAGAAAGACTAATGTAATGGAGTCAGCTGCCTTACTTTATATTACTGACGACCTGATGTCAGTCCTCAAGCAACAGCAACTGATGCAGAAATACTGGTATTCGGGCCGGCCGAGGGCTACCCTGGCAGGGATAACCCAAACGGGATGACTGCAACAGTGAAAGACGAAGAACACCTACCTACACTTTCATCACCAGCATCTAAGTCCACTCCTTTCTTATTCACTCCTATAGCCTGACATGTATCTACTCTCCTCTAGTCTGCTGTGAACAATTGTTGCAGTTCCCTTCCATTCAGCTGTTCACCTCTGGTTATGTTATTTTTATAGGAAAATGCATATGCAGTTTTAAAATAACTGCAGTCCTTCATAATCTGCAACATTTAGTTAGCTTTCAGTTATCAGACAAAGCCATTTGGTTCCAGAACATTAATTTTCTAAGATGACATTGAAGACAAACAAGCATGTGTTGTCTTTCCATTTGCCTGTCAGAGCAAAACCTCAAAGGTCCACCAATGCAGACCTTTCTGAAATATGAGACTCGAAACACAGCTAATTCTGCATTGTGCTTTGGTGGATCTAGCACAAAACAACAACTGACAAGATTCTGAGAGCCACATCAATGAACAAAAAATGCTCGAAATACCACAAGGGTGAAAACTAACATTGCATGCGTTTTTTTTTTTTTTTTTTTTTTGGGGGGGGGACTCAAGCAAAAGTACCCTGAATTTATTCAAACCGGAAATACTACAAATACTATAAATATAGAAGATTTAGGATCTTTGTCTGGAAGTGTTTATATAGGTATTTTTATACCCCAAATAGACTCCAAAGAATTGTTCCTCATGTGGATAACAATTGTTGGAGGTGCGACAGGCAAGAAAGAGGTAGTTGGGAACATATTTTTGGGAGTGAGCCGGCAGACTGTAGAGATTCCCTGCAGACCGTTCTGCCAGAGATTCTGGGTGAGTGGATTGAACTGACTGGGGAGATGATTTTTTTGAGTTATGCTACAGACTCGGAATTGCCTAGATATAGTAAAGTTTTGCTGAGTCTAATTATGGTGGCTGTCAAAAAAGAAATTACTAGAAAATGGAAATCAAAGTCTAGAACAGCTTTACTAGAAGTAGTGAATATAGTAAGAGAGAGAAAACCACTGGAGTTGGGATCTGTAAGAAGGAGAAGTAGCAAACTACATATGAAAAAATTGGGAATTGTGGGAACAATGTATGCAGAGAAGGAATGAGGTTTAAGAGGCGCGAATTGAATGAGCCATATGATGCTTAACTGAGAATGACTGGATGGCTTACAAGTGATGTATAATGTTTACAACTACAGTTGTTCCAACGGTGTCTATGATGTAAACTAGTTGCAAATAAAGTGGTATCATTTTGTATGTTTTTCATTTACATAAATGTAAGATTGCATTTGTCATATGTGAAAAGTTAATAAAGATGATCGGAGGAAAAAAAAAAGGTTAGACTGTCTGTGTGTCCCCCCCAAGTCTCTTGTCTACTGAGTCAACTTCTAGGGTTTGTTGTCAATATGACAGTTACCAGGGATGGAGGACTTCTCAAAGGATACTATTTTGTATTTCTTGGCATTTAGTTTTAGTCCATGGATTTAACACCAGTTATTTGTCTGTCACCCCTTCTTAGAGAACACAAGTTTTGGTAGGGGGTTCTATGACTGCTCCTAATTTGCAAAAGTCTGCAAATTTGGTCAGCCAGAGGCCCTTGACATTGGTCTCAACTTCAGAGAATTAGATGCCAAAAAGGAACAGTCATGGCACAAATCCATGAGGGACTCCACTGGGAACTGGCATCTTTGTAGATGTGGACTCTACAACTCTAACTTCCTGGGTCCTGTCTGTGAGCAAACTGGCCATCCACCAGGTTACATAAGGGTCTATACCTAACCTTGAGTTTGTCAACAATGCTAGAGTGGAGTATAGTGTCAAATGCCTTGGCCAGGTCAAGATAGGCACTGTGAACTGTTTTTCCCTAGTCCATTGCTTTGGTCACCTTCTCATAGAAGTTCGCCAGGTTAAGTAGGCATGACCCACCCTCGAAATAAAACTAAACTGAAGTGGGTCCAGTGTCTGGAGGTTTCCTACATCATTACTGATCATTTCCATGAACGGTCTTTCCATGGCTTTGCATATGATGCTAGTGGGACTCATGGGTCTGTAGTTGGCCCATCTTTGTTCAAAAGGACAATGGCTGCTCTTCTCAGTTTGTGAGGTACAAAGCCCATTTGGAGGCTATGGCTAAATAGTGATTACAGAGGGCCTGATATGTCATGTTTCATGCTATTTAGAAAGTAGTTTGGAATATTGCTATGACTCATCAATGCAGGTTTCTTGGTCTTAGAGAGAGAGAGAGAGAGAGAGAGCATAGAGGTCCTATCCCCTAGTGATAGCTGGGGGAGTAGTATCTGAAGGTGTTTCCTGAGGGGAGGCTGGGGAGGGACATAGGGGTAAAGTTAGAGCTGAACTTGTCTGACAGCTGGTTTGCTACATATTCTGGCTCAGTACAGATTGCTCAGGTAACAATGAATTCTGCACACACCTGTGCATTGCTTTTGCGGTTGTAGACACAGCCCTGCTGCAGTAATTCATCCACACTACACATTTGCACACGCACTTAAACCTATGGCAAATTTAGAATGTCCAGTCTACCTACTGCATATGTCTTTGGAACATGGGAAGAAACCAGACCATCCAGTGGAAACCCATGCAAACACAGGGAGGACATGCAGACTCCACACAGAAGGTACCCCAGCAGAGAATCGAACCAGGGAACCTGTTGCTGTGAGGTGACAACACTATCTGATGCACCACTATGCCTCCCCCTGGGAGAATGTCTGTTTTTATCAAAAAAAAATTTACCTCAAATCTAATCAAGCAAGATAATGCCCTAGAATTGGCCCTTTTCCTGGTAACTGCCAACAAGTCCATGTATCATGCATCAATATCATGTTCAAGTACACACTCCATGATGCCTGTGACCCAATAATCCTGGTTTACCAAATTAGAATCCTTAACTAATGAAACTAATACAATTCTTCAGGTGATTTCACCTACCTATCCATAAATAGATAAACATGCACCACAAGTAACAATGGTGGGCAATGGGTTACGGACATCAGCAATGCCAAGGCTCTCAACCAGTTAGTGCCTCCCTCTAGTAAAGGCTCAAACCTAACATAAATGGTTCTTGTGGATATGGCAGAATTATGAATAATACTTATAACTGCCTCATACTCGTATGCTGTGGTGATGTACACCCAAATCCAAGCTCACTAAACTTAGGAACCTTAAACCACAACCTAAGTAATAACCTACTCCACCGAAACAAAAACTCCCTCATTATAAATGTAAATGTCAGACGTATCCTAAACAAAGTCCACGACGTGCATGCACTACTCTCCTTTTATCAACCTGAGATGGTAATACTGAGACTTGGCTTAAACCAGGGAACCATGACAATGAGATTACTGCACCAGGCTACAATATAATCCAGGGTGACAGAATAGGAAAAAAAGGTGGGGGTGTTGCAATACTGTACAAAACTCACCTCATCCTTGAGAAACTAGACATAACAACCCCAGTCCTTGATAAAGCAGAACTCACCCTAACTAAACTAAGACTTAATGCAAATAAACACATCAACATCATAGGTTGCTACATCCCTCCAGGCAATAATATTTCCATTACAGAAAGCCTACTAGAATGGATATCTAACTCCCTCCCCCAAGAAAGCATAGGATTAGGGGATCTTAATACTGACTGGCAGAACTGCTTCGGTCAAAACCCACTCTCCCACAGTAACCTACATGGCCTAACCCAACTCATCACCTCCCCCACTAGAACAGACAAGAGAACCAAACATAAATCCATACTAGACTGGATACTAGTATCCCACCACTCAGTGATACCCTTAGCAGGGGACACCCTGAGTGACCACCAAGCCACATTTCTACTCAGATCAAAAATACTACAATGAACCAAAATATCTAAGTGCCCAATTAGAAACAAAAAACATTTTAACCACTCCAACTTTACAAATGAGCTAAAAAGGTGTAACTGGAACTCCCTGAAAAACATACCTCTTAACGAAGCAGTATTATATTTCAACACACCCTTCTTAAATACCCTTAACCATAACCCCCCCCCCCCCAGAACAACAAGAATTAAAACTAAATATGCCCCCTGGCTAAACCCAGATACTAAAACCTTCCTCAAACAAAGGAACAAAGTCTGGACTAACTATCGTAATAGTAAATCCCAATCCGACAAACAACTATAACTTGAGCTACATAAAGCCAAAAAACCTACCAAAACAGATGAAACATCCTACTACCAAAAATTACAGGATAAACACAGGGAAACCCCACAAAAATTCTGGGCAGCAATTAACTCTATTCTACAACCAGGAAAAACAACAATCCCCTTCCCCAAAAACTGAAAATAACCAAGACAATATCCCAACACAATTTAACAAATTCTTTACAAAAACTATCCAAGCCCTTGCAAATAACCAGCCCTACAACAATATCCCCACTTCTGCAACCCCCCCCCCCACCAGTCACAATAAACTGCCCCAACTTTAGCTTCCACCCAGAACCAACAAAATACAATGAAAAGCTACTCCTAAAGCTCAAACCAATTTCTCTAGCCACCAATAAATTACCCGCTGAATACCTCCAAATAGCTGCAGAAGCCATAGCATATCCCATCTCCATCTTAATAAACAGATCCATCTCTGAGTGTACAGTACCACAGTTATGGAAAATATCACTTATCATCCCACTACATAAAGGGGGTACCTCCCTTGAACTCAATAACGAACGCCCTATAGCCATACTATCCCCATTATCTAAAATTTTAGAGAGGGTAATACACAAGCAATTAATACAATACCTCCTAGATAACAAACTAGCAACACAACAACATGGCTTTAGACCCTTCCACAGCACCACCACTGCACTTACAGCATTTACCAACATCAACAACCACGGAAACAATGGACTCTTTGTATCTGCCACATTCCTAGACTTATCCAAAGCATTTGATATGGTTAACCATACAAAACTCCTTCACTCACTATCCACTCTAAACCTTACCATCCCTGCCATCTCCTGGTTTAAAAACTTCCTAGAGGGAAGGCAACAAGCTGTAATGTGGCAAAACCAACTCTCTCCCTCCCTACCAGTCTCCCTAGGGGTACCCCAAGGCTCCATCCTAGGATCACTCTCCTTTTTACCCTCTTCACCAACCAGCTCCCATCCAATATTCCCAAAGCCTCACTAGCACAGTATGCTGATGATACTACCATAATATATGCAGCCAAAACAATTGACGACCTTCACTCCCAAACACAAGAATGCTTTTCCCTAGCAGAAAATTGGATCACCAAACAAAACCTCATTCTGAACCCAGGTAAACCAAAACTACTACTCCTCTTTGGCTCCCACAGAACCACACCTCCCTCCAATAGTTTCATCATTTCCTCTAATAACAATACTACAATCACACCCACCAATCATACCAAGCTGGTAGGGGTAGAAATAGATAATCACCTTAGATTTGAGTACATATTTCCATAACCATAAAAAAATACATAAAAAACTAGGTCTACTCTATCGCAATAAAAAATTTCTCACCGACCACTCCAAAATTGCAATTGCCAGAACTCACCTATTATCCAACTTATTGTAAGCCTCCCCCATACTTACAAATCTCCTCAAATCTGACCTAAACAAACTTGATAGTTGTTACAATAAGATAGCTAAATTTGCTACAACCTCACCCATCAGAACGCACCACTGTGACTGCCTAAAAAAACTCAACTGGCTAGAACTACCACTACTACTACAACTCAATCAACTAGCATTAGCCCACAAAATAATAAATTACCCTGATAACACCCCAGCCCTACAAAATCTCCTTCAACCCTATACCACTATCCGAACCTTAAGGTCTAGCACACAAAACCTCCTCAAAGTAACCAAATCTAACAATGAGGCTGGTAAGTCTGTCGACAGCCACTATGTCAAAAACCTAGAACTCCCTTCCTACCCATATAACTGAAAGCAAATTCCCAACCCAGTTCAAAAACCTAGTCAAAGCTCACTTCATGAATAACAGACTATGCTCTTGCATCCCCCTGGCTAATACCTCATTTCTAAAATTTCACCTTACTTAATTAAGACTGTCAAACCAACCAAGTCAGAACTCTGTACCCACTTAACACTGTTAAACAATTGCACATCCTGACTCTCTAGTAGTTAGTGTAAACTATCACAGGAATGTTGTGCTTTCCACTACCACCTGAAGTTAATGCCTATAGTACCAAGTATACGTATCCTAACTCTTAAAACAAATCTTATATTATATTAATGTCCTTCACATCTATATCCAGAAACAACTGCTCTTATGGATCTTTTCTTCTTTTTCTTTCTCTTGAAAGTATACTATTCCAAGAATGTCATGCTTTGTGTTATCTTCAAAAGCTATTAGTATATAGTAACAAATGAATGTATCCTAGTTCTAAGAAATATTGTATGGCAAGTCTTGTCTTTACATTTTTGTCTGTAATAAATTGTACTCATGGAGCTTTTCTCCCCAGGCCTTCACTGAAAATGGACTTGTATCCAGTTGGACTCTCCCGGTCAACAAATGTAAAATAAATAAATAAATATTTTTTTCATTAAATTGGCTCAACACATCAGTGTGTTCCATAAGATCACAACTGAAGATGTCCTCAAATTTATTTATTTTATTTATTTAACATTTGTTAACCAGGAAAGTCCGACTTGAAATGAAGCCAGTTTTCAGCGGAGGCCCAGGGAGAAAGGCTCCAGATGCATGTCTTTGTAGTCTATCTAATCTATCTGATTGTCATGAATTCCCCAACATCCTAGCACTAGCTTCTGCCAAAACAGAATTAAAAGCTCACTACCTTATAAGGGCCACAGAGTTAACATGGGTGCTTATGCCACAGATTTCTATTCCCAGATAAACCCGGCACTGAAACATTTGTGCTCATTTATCACAAATACAGAGGCAAATTCAGATAAAAAAAATCCTTTGGCGGATCCCCAGGATCAACAAATTGTACAATGGCAGATAAAATTCCTAGCCTTATGAAAACACAGTACTCTAACCAACAGTGAGCTAATATAAAGCCTTTTTTTACAAATGTATTTCAATTACAGCAGTGACATTTCCTTGGCACAGGGAATCTAAGATTTGTTTTAGCCCTCCTTTTCAAAATTGTCTAAGGGATTTTCTAACCTCTTATACAATTTTGGCAAGAAACAAAATGCAGGTTATAGCTGTTTAATAAGAAATGGTGGGGGGAGGGTTCCAAAAAGAACCCCTAAAACCAGCCGAGTCCAAAAGTCAGAATGGCTATTTATGGTACCTTGCCCTCATTCCCAAACCTGGCAGTTCCTTTTCCCTTTCAGAAGGTCTGATTCTCAACGATTCCCTTTGGCAACAAATTGATCTTCAGAACCCATTTGTCTGATACTTTCTTCAGGGTTACAGATTAAAGTGGGAGGAAATCCCTTCTTTCCTGTTGAGTAATTCCTCATCCATCAGACCAGACCCCTTTATTTCTCCCTGTTGTTCAACATATGCATTCCCAAGGAGTGATAGAACCAGTTCCTCCTTCCCATGTTTTAAAAGTTTTTTATTCAAGGATTTTTTAGTGCCAAAGAAGGAAAACACTCGGAGACCTGTTCTAGATTTGTGATAGTGCCCAAGTCCTAAATTATGTCACTTCACAACCTGTTACATCATCTTCATTGAAGTTTCCTGGTAACACTACATTTAAAGGATGCATATCATCACATCTCTATTCATGCAGACTTCAGGCATTTCTTAACCTTTTGTGTGTCTGGATCACATTATCAGTTTTTTGCCTTACCCTTTGGACTAATCCCCGCACCAAGTTAATTCACAAAGTGTCTAGCTCCAGTTATAGTTCATTGCAACCTATAGGGTATCCATATTACCCATATTTAGATGAATTGTTCATCTTTGATGTCTTTTTCAATATGTCAGGAATCTCTCACTTGGGTAAGAGATCTCTCTAACAAGCTGAGATTCCAAGAGAGCATTCAAAAGTCTTTCTGACTCTTTCATACATAACTGTGTTCTTAGGGTATCAGCTAGACATGTCAGTTCAAAGAACTTTTCTTCCACAGGAAAAAAGATGCGTATTTAGATGTATTTCTAAGGGTTTCCACTAAGACTTCGGTCACTACAAGGGAATATCTCAATTTTTGGGTCTCTCTCCATCTATGATTCTCATGATACCCCTGGCAGGACTCCACATGAGAAAGATACAATGATATCCCAAGTATCTTTTGTCTCAGATCCAACATCTTGCTTCTTTTCAAATCCCAGTTCTGTGGTAATCAGTTGTTGGAGAGAGCAAATTTCCCTAATTCCAGATCCCCCCCCCCCCCGCTCCAAAGCTGTCACCTCAGACTTTGCTTGGTGAACAGTTTCAGGAGGGATGAAAATGCAAGGAATGTGGACAGCTTCAGGCAAGAGATGCTTGTTCTGGTAAAGGCGATGTCTTTGAGTTGTTATAAACAAAACAGTGTAAGAAACTTCTCTGTGTGGAAGATTTTCAGTCCATATATTTCTAGTTAATGACTGTATATTAATCAGATAAGACAACAGTAGTAGAAGTAGCGAACATAAACTCAAGTCAAAAAGCAATAATAGAAAATATATAATTCTACAGCATTACTAAGTATTCGAAAGTAATCCAAGCAAGGCAGGCAGTCTGTTTCCAGTTGAAAATCCTTTATTAAGTACACAGACAAGTAAAACAAAAATAGAGTAATAATTTCCTCACAAGCTTTCTAAATATATATATATATATATATATATATATATATATATATATATATATATTTTTTTTTTATCAGGCATGGGAGTGGTTTATTGTGCTGTAAAACAGTGTTATTGGTACACATGTTAAATTCATATCCCTTCTCCCATCAGTGTGACATTTGAGCTGGTCCTGTTCAATTAAAAGTGCACTGGAACTTAGAAAATTGCCACATTGTTTGCATCACTAATTGTATTTTATTTTTTTCTACAAATTGGTTTTAAATACCATTTTAAATCATTTGAAATTTAAGTGTATATTTTGTTTCCATCATCATACATATATATTTTTTTTTATTTTTATTTTTTTCTGGTTCTCTTTTTTCCATTTTATTCAAAATGATGGTAATAACAATACTAATTATACAATTATATAGGTTTTTAGGGTTCTTGTACACAGACCTGAAGAAGTCTAGGATGACGAAAGCGATCTTTGTTAACAATAGGTTATGAAAATAGAAACTGATTTTTACATGCAAAATGTATATGTATATATTTATATATAATTTTTGATCGCAAAATGAACAAAGGTTGATATATTTCAGGCCATGTAGTATATTGCCTTGTATAAAATCACAGACTTAATCTACTTAATAATTTGGTTAAATAAGATGTACCATTAAAGTACATTAGGGCTATATATTATTATGACAGCTACTAGGTAGGGCAGGACCAGCTCAAATGTCACACTGATGGGGGAAGGGATGTGAATTTAACATGTGTACCAATAACACTTTGTTTTACAGCACAATAAACCACTCCCATGCCTGATAAAAAGTATATATATATTTAGAAAGCTTGTGAGGAAATTATTACTCTTTTTGTTTTACTTGGATCGCTTGTCTGTGTACTTAATAAAGGATTTTCGACTGGAAACAGACTGCCTGCCTTGCTTGGATTACTTTCGAATACTTAGTAATGCTGTAGAATTATATTTTCTATTATTACTTTTTGACTTGAAGAGTTTATGTTCGCTACTTATACTACTATTGTCTGATCGGATTAATATACAGTGATTAACTAGAAATATATGGACTGAAAATCTTCAACACACAGAAGTTTCTTGCACGGTTTTGTTTTTAGACCCACTACACTTTAGTGGGTTGTTTTGAGACTTCGGGGATACCACGGAGATTACTTGTTTTGAGTTGTTATAAACAATACCACAGTCATGTGGTACATCAACAAGCAAGGGGAACAAGGTTGTACCCCTTTTGCAGACTGGCCAATTTACTTTGTGATGTAGCTTCAGAGCACAATCTCACTCTAATGGCACCCTACATTCTGTCAGAGCAAAATTGTGTGGAACACAAGTTGAGAAGGACAAGGTCAGACACTCATGAATGAAAACTAGATCAGGGGGTCTTCCAAGATTTGATCCATCTTTGGGGGGGGGGTCCTCAAGTAGACCAGTTTGGCTCCTCTCTGAACAATCAAATGGCAAAATTCTGCTCCAGGACTCCATGCAAGAAGGCCTGCAGGACAGATGCCTTTTCCTTTCCTTGGAAAGGAATGTTACCTGTATGTTTCTTCCATCCTTTTCATGGATACTTATAAACATTCAGAAGTAATCACCCAAGGTCATTGTGGTGACTCCCTCTGGCCTAGGCAACAGTGCTTATTAAGAAGTTATGTACTCACCATAACGTTCCATGTGAGTTGTTCATCTCGCCTTCATTCTTGACTGATGGGTTCGGAGCTGATCCATCGGCTCCAGTACGGCCGTATGCAAATCTCAAGGTCTTCCAGTAGCTCAAGGCCAAGCCCCCATCCCATGATACACTGTGAATTACCTCAGATCTTGTTTTCTGTGTGTACTATAACCATATAAATGAGCTATTCTCCTATGGAAAGGAAGAACTGAGCAACCAGGATGAGACCAACATCTAGGTCAACTATTAGCCAGGAGGGGGAAGGAGTAAGAGACGTAAGAATGAAGGCAAGATCAACAACTCACATGGAAAGTTATGTTGAGTACATAACTTTTTAATGTGAAGTTGTTCAATCTCGCCATTCATTCTTGACTAATGGGTGGCTCATGGGAGTACATTCTTCAGGACCGTAGACCCAAAAGAAGCCCTGTCCCTGGAGGCCTTATCAACTTTGTAATGCATGATAAAGGTATGAGGTTTAGACCAAGTAGCTGCTGCACAAATGTTATCAAGGGGCAATTTGGCTTGGAACGCAGAGGATGTAGAAACTGCTCTGGTTGAGTGAGCTTTAATCTTGTGTTGCAAATACAATCAGATAACCATTTAGACAGAGTTGTTTTAGCCACTGGTCTATCTTTTCTGGATTCAGAGAATGAAACAAATAGCTGGTCTGATTGTCTGATATCTTTTGTTCTATCCAAATAAAATCTGAGCTGTCTGTGAACATCAAGTTTGTGCAGCATATACTCCAACTTGTTGGAATGATTAGGGAAGAAAACTGGTAACTCAATGACTTGATTGATATTAGTTTCTAAACAAACTTTGGGCAAAAAAAGGGGGATTTTTCCTAAGAGATACTCTGTCACAATGAAAAATCAAATAAGGAGGGCTGATAGATAAAGATTGAAGTTCTGACACTTTGCAGGCAGAACTAATAGCAACCAGAAAAATGGTTTTCCACGGCAAATATCTGAGGTCACAAAATGATGCTGGTTCAAAAAGGGGAAAGATTATATGGGACAGCATAAAATTTAGATTCCATGGAGAATAGGGAGTTTTCACAGGTGGTCTCATATGAAATGTCCCATTGAGAAAGGCCTTGGATAACTTGTGGTACATGATATTTAACCCATCAATCCCAAGATGAAAGTTAGATATAGCAGCCAACTGGACCTGAACTGTTGTGGCTGCCGCTCCTTTGTTAAAAATCATAGTCAAGAATTCTAGTATGGATGTCAATGGGGCTTGGTAAGGATCAATGTTCTGCTTAGAGGCCCATATGGAAAATCTCTTCCACTTACTAAGATATAATCTTCCAGTGGACGGCTTATGAAAAGACAAAAGGCTCTGTTTTGTCTCACTGGAGAAGTTATGAAGCCTGGCTATGAGGGGAACTGGAGCAGCCAAGCTGTCAGCTTCAATGACTGCAGAGAAAGATGAAGGACCCCCGACGGATGTGTCAGAAGGTATAGAACTGGGTCCAGAATCCGGGGATCCTCCAAGAGATGATGTTGAAGGAATGGGAACCAAATCTGCTGAGGCCAATGAGGGGCTATAAGAATGATGGTCCTTACCAGGGATTTTGCTTTCTGTAGAACTCTGGGTATCAATGAATTGGTGGAAATGCATAGAGGAGACCCGGGGGCCAATCGTGTATGAGTGCATCCCTCAGGGCTTCTCCCAGAGGAGGAATCAGGGCAAATTAGCTTCTGCATTTCGTGTTGATGTGGCTGGCAAAAAGGTCGCAGCAAGGCTGGCCCCATTTGCGGAAAATCCTGTCCGCAATCTCTTTCTTGAGGGACCACTCATGTCTGCTATCATGTTGGATCTCCCCAGGATATGCTTTGCCAACAGAAGATGCTGGGAGGAAAAGTACAGTTTTGTACCTACCATAAATGTAGATGCTCGAGTGTACACCCTGCTGCAGTCATCACACTTGGGTTATCCTGTCGTCAGGCGGTCCCCGCAGTCGGCCGGAATGCCAAAGTCTTGGTCCGGCGTCAGTTGCTGTCGCTTCTTCCCTGACGTCAGTGTGCCAGGGGTATATATATAATGCATCCAACACCATTTGCTTCAGTTTTTCTTGCCCAAGATGTCAGGTGCCCCTAAAAAGGTGGTCAGTAATTAGTACCAAATTAAGTAATTTTTGCACAAACACAAAATCCCTCCAGCTATAAGCAAATACATCAGGAAGGTATTGTAGAGATTTAGCCAGTTAGATCAGAGGGGATGGAAGGAGGGTAACCTGGACTGCAGCAGGGTGTACACTCTAACATCTACATTTATGGTAGGTACAAAACTGTACTATGTTCATGTTACCCTGCTGCAGTCATCACACTTGGGTAGAATCCCAAAGCTAAGGATGGGTGGAGGAGTTACAGAGGGTTAGAGGAGGCTAGAAGGCCCTGCAGAACTGCAGTGGCGAAGCCAGCTCTAGTCTTAGAGTAAAGAGGTAAGTGATAGTGTTTGGTAAATGTGTGTACTGAACTCCAAGTTGCAGCTTCCAAAATCTCCTTGGTTGGAACCTCCCTGAGGAAGGCTGTAGATGTAGCTGTTGCCCTGGTAGAGTGGGGCCTAATGGTAGCAGGAACTGGTTTTCCATGATGGGTATAGCAAAAATGAATGCAATGTCCTATCCATTTGGAAATGGTTTGTTTTGATATAGCCTTCCCTTGTGAAGCTGTAGCATAGGATACAAAGAGCTGGTCAGATTTTCTGAAAGCCTTAGTTTTATCCAAGTAGTAACGAAGTTGCCTGTGAATGTCCAAGGAATGCAGGAGGTCTTTCTCCTTTGTTCTGTGGATTTGGGAAGAAGGTGGGTAAGTGGATGGTTTGATTTAAAGCCACACTGGAAACCACCTTAGGCATGAAGGAAAGATTAGTTCGTAGAGAAACTCTGTCTTGATGGAAAATGAGGAAAGGTTCCACTGCCATTAATGCCTGCAGCTCTGAGACTCTTCTAGCTGAAGCTATTGCTAGCAGCAGGGCAGTCTTCCTTGATAGAAACTGTAGATCTGCAGAGAAAACTGGTTCAAAGGGAGGTAGCGTAAGTTTTTCCAGAACAAAATTGAGGTCCCATGTTGGTGTGGGTGCTCTCCTGGGGGGCCTAATGTTTTTTGCCCCTCTGAAAAACTGCCTTAGAAGTGGATGCAAAAATATGGGTGGATCCATGCTGTAGTGGGCTGAAATAGCTGATGCATGGATTTTAATGGAAGAAAAAGAAAGTCCTTTGTGCAACATCTCAGTTAAATACTGTAGAATTTGAGGCATGCGAGGCTGAAGTCTGTTTTGGCCTTTAGCTTGGTTCCAGGCGCAAAACCTTTTCCATTTATCCGAATAGGCCTTCCTGGTGCTGGGCCTCCTAGCTTCCAGAATAACATCCATAACTGCTTGGGAAAGAGGAGCTGGCTGGATGCTTAAGTGATTTGCCATGCAGCCAGATTTAAGGTTTTGAGCTGGCTGTGAAGAATCTGATTGTTTTGCTGTGTGAGCAAATGGGCAATTTGTGGTAAAATCCAAGATGGGCCCTGGGCCATATTCCTCAATAGTGGGTACCAGTGCTGGCGTGGCCAGTCTGGGGCTATGAGTATCAGTCATGGTCTCTCCTTTCTGACTTTCAGAAGCACCTTTGTGAGGAGAGGCAATGGAGGGAAGGCATATACTGTCAGGTTTTTCCAACTGAATGAGAGTGCGTCCACTTTCCAAGCTTGATGGTGCAGTGTCCTTGTACAAAATTTTGTTAGTTGACAGTTTTGAGGACTGGCAAACAGGTCTATGTCTGGAAGGCCCCATTTTTGAGTTATCATTGCAAATACTTGTGGATCCAGTTTCCACTCCTGGGGATCCATGATGTTTCTGCTGAGGTCGTCTGCCAATGTGTTCTTTTTTCCTGGCAGGAATTGAGCTTGTAACTGAACTTGGTAAGCCAGAGCTGTGTTCCACAAGGTCATTGCTTGCCTGCATAGAGGGTAGGAGTGTGTACCCCCTTGTTTGTTTATGTACCACATTACTGTGGTGTTGTCCGTCCTTATTGTAAGTTGTCCTGGATGTAATAGATTCTTGAAGGCTGTCAGAGCATTCTGTACAGCTAGCATCTCTTTCTGATTGATGTGCAGATTCCTTTGATCTGCAGCCCATATGCCTTGAATGCACTGTCCTGCCATGTGTGCCCCACAGGCGTAGTCCAATGCATCTGTTGTCAGTTTGCCTGGCTGGGGGCAAGGTGAAAGGCTGACTCTTGTTGAGGTGACATGCCTGTGACCACCATAGAAACTCCTGTTGTAGGCTGGGAATGAGAGATATCATTGTGTCCAAGCTGTGGCTGTGTTGAGACCATACGCTTTTTAGGTACCACTGTAATTTCCTCATATGCAGCTTTGCAAATGGTATTAGTAGTATGCAAGATACCATGAAGCCCAAGGCCTGCAGAATTTTTCTTGCAGGGAATTGGGTCTTTGTTGCCATTGTTTTGAAATATTGAGTCAGTTGTAGTTGTTTGTCTGGTGTCAGGTAAGCCTTCTGGGCCGTTGTATTCAAGCTGGCACCCAGGAATGTCATATTTTGTGAGGGTACGAGTTTTGATTTCTTTTCGTTTACTGTGTACCCCAGGCAACTTAGAAGATGTTTTACAAAAGCCAGATGATGTAAGAGGATGTCCTTGCTTTCTGCTTGGATGAGACAGTCATCCAGGTAGGGGTATATTTGAACTCCTCTTTGTCTGCAGTATGCAATTACTGGTACCAGGCATTTTGTGAAGACCCTGGGCGCAGTAGATAAGACAAAGGGCAGTGCAGAGAATTGGTAATGGGTTGAACCTGCAAGGAAACGGAGGTATCTTCCGCAACTTTGTCTGATAGGGACATGCAGGTATGCCTCCTTGAGGTCCAACGTTACTAGCCATGCTTTCTTGCCCAACATGGGAAGAAGCTGCTGTAGTGTTAGCATCTTGAATTTGGGTACTTGTAAGAAGGTGTTTAGAATTGAAAGGTCCAGAATTGGTCTCCAGGCATTGACCTTTCTGGGAATTAGAAAGAGTTTTGAGTAAAATCCTTGGCCTTGCTCTCGAGTAGGTACCATTTGAATGGCTCATGTCCATGAGAGCTGTAATTTGTTTTTGTGCCTCTGCCCATTGATTTTGTGGCAGGTTTGGCATTCCTCTTTTCATTGGCAAGGTGTGAAATGGAATCTGTATCCTCGTGAAATTATGTCTGGGACCCATTTGTTCCTTGTGACAATGTGCCAGTTGTCTGAAAAAAGTGCGAGTTTTCCTCCCAAGGGGGCTGTCAAGAGAGTGTTGCTTGGCCAGATGAGGTGCAAGTCATTGAGTTTGCCTTCTGGTAGATTGGGACTGGTCTTCTCCTCCCTTCTGTGCTGCAGTGCCCCACTGTCGAGGTTTGTACTGGGCTTGTGGTTGTCCTCTGCCTCTTGGACATCTGTATTTACCCCTCTGTGGTCTGTCAGTAGCTGGAAAGGACCAATTTTTTGTTGGCCAATTTCTGCTGAAGCGAGGGGGCTGTACCTGTAGAAAATCTTTGACTGTCTGCATAGATTTTGCCTTATCCTCCATTTTCTTTAAGAAGACTTCTGCTTTAACTCCAAAAAGAACATCCTGTTGTAAGGGAGCATCTAGAAGCTTTGCTTTAACATGATCAGGCAGAGTTTGTTCCTCTAACCAAGCATGCCTATGTATAACAGACCCAGTGACAGCTGCTCTGCAGGAAGCCTCCAAAGAATCAAACCCACATTGTAAAGTATGTTTGCCCACCTGTTCAGTTGCATGCAAGAGATCCTGCATGTCTTTCAATTCAGACTGTTGAGGGAGTGTGCTCATTTTTTGTTTTAACTGAGGCATTAGAAATTGATGATATTTTAGCATGTGAAATAGGCAATTTAGTGCCCTCATAGCTAGAGTGGCTGAGGTGTAAACCTTTTTCCCCCACCTGTCTAGTGCTCTGGAGTCCCATTCAGAGGGTACAGGATTTTTTGCCATAGAAGCCTTAGCCCCTTTTGGACCCTGGGAGATGGTCTCTGGATCAGCAACAGGGCTTTTATAAAGGAATTTGTGGGAATCAGGCACTCTATAGTATTTGTCAGGTTTGGCTGGAGCAGGAGGCAGAGAATCTGGGTTCAAACTGGATTCTAAGTAAACATCATCCACAATGTCTAAAACTGGGGGGATGGCAAGTGGTCTGTGCTGGGGGAGTAAAAGAAACTCTCTGAGCCTTTTCTTTGAGTCAGAGTAATCCTGACCTTCCCAGTGAAAATGTTCCCTCATAGTGTGTAAAGTTTCCCCAAAGGAGTAGTCTTCAGGAGGAGAAGCTGAGGGAATAGAATTCTCAGTATTAGAATCTTCATAAGGGACAAGGAGTAATCTTGGCCCTCAAGAGGAGCCTGAGGAAATAGACACTTGATCAGAGGAGGCATAATCTTCTTCTTGTCTAGGCCTTTTTTCGGGTGGGGGTTGGTTGGGAACCCCTGATTAAAGAGATCAAATCTTCAGCCATTTTGAGCATCTGTTTCTTAGGCATGGGGCCTTGAACTGGAGACTGAAGTGCAGTCTTTTTAGGTTTAATAGGAGTCTTAGGATACATTTTTATGGTGAGCGTCGTCAGTCTGAAGCTGCCTTCAGAAACCGAAGGTGTTTCTGCAGTACCGACATCTTTATCAGCAGTGTCGTCGGTAGGGGCTAGACAAAATGGCTGCGTCGGCCTAGTACTCTCCGCCAAAAACTCGAAAGTGGTCTCGGGTTCCAGATCTGCAGTAGTCAGGGGCTGCGTTGGAGCCTCACTGAAGACCGGTGAGCCGGACACCGGACCAGCCGTGGAGTCTGGCTTGGGTCTAGGCTGCCTGTCCTTATCCTTGCGTTTTTTGTGCACGCCGGTAGTCGGTTGCTCCAATGGCACAGTGTAGTTAAATTTTCTACCGAAGTAGTGCCGTGTGAAATCAGAGCGTCTTTTAATAGTACGATTAAACCTAGCACAAAAACGACAACCAGTGACGTCGTGGTCTGGGCCTAGGCAAGGTATGCAGTAAGAATGAAAATCCTTATGAGGTATTTGCTTCCCACGAGAAATACAATTGTTAACTTTTTCTGACATCGGTCTGAGGCAACAAAAGTTTCCCCAACGGGGTACTTAGCTTTATTGAAGACTTCGGATCTGAAATTTGACTTCGAAAATCTCAGGAGTCGGCCGACCGGCACTTGCGAACTGCTTCTGCTTCGGGCACTGCGCGGCAAGAAAGACTGAAGAAAATTGAGTCGGATGCATTATATATACCCCTGGCGCACTGACATCAGGGAAGAAGCGACAGCAACGGACGCCGGACCAAGACTTTTGGAATTCCGTCCGACTGCGGGACCACCTGACGACAGAATAACCCAAGTGTGATGACTGCAGCAGGGTAACACAATGAACATCAGCCCACTGCCAAACTCTGAGGGCTTCTCGGCAAAGTGGGTAAGACTTAGTCCCCCGTTTGTTCACGTACCAGACTACTGACATATTGTCTGTCTGAATTGCAATGGTTCCTAAGGAAAGAGAGCCCTGGAAGTACTGCAATGCCAAATGTACTGGTCTCATCTCCAGAACACTGATATGCAAGTGTGACTCTCGATCTGTCCATGTACCTTGGGAAGTTTTTCCCTGAAAATGCCCTCCCCCACCTTATCAGGAAAACTTCCTTGGTCACAGTGGCTACTGGCGGGGGTAGAACAAAGGGGTGTCCTATGGTGACGTAAAGAGACGTCAACCACCACTGGAGATCTTTCTTGCAAGAGCTCATAATCAATATTGTGTGGTCCATGGGAAGTTCCTTGTAAGACCATTGAGGTGAACAACAGCCATTGAAGAATCCGCATATGCATTCTTGTTAATGGTATGGCTAGGATTGCTACAGCCATCAAACCCAATACTTTTAGAACTTCTGAAGCTGGTGCTCTGTTTTTCGATACCAATGTGCTGACATGCTGATGAAGAAGGAAGACTCTTTCAATTGGCAGCTTTAGAGTGGTGGTGGAGCTGTCTAGCTCTGCCCCAATAAAAACGATATGCTGCAATGGCGATAAGGCAAACTTTTCTGAGTGGACTATAATACGTAAATGATTGCAGAGTGACAGAGTGTACTCCCTTGCCTGAATCAGTTGATGCCTGGTGGTGGTGGTAAGGAGCCAATCATCTAGGTACGGAAACACCTGGAATCCTAGATGCCTCAGGTGAGCTGTGACCACTGCCATGCATTTGCTGAACACACTGGGCGCTGTAGTGAGACCAAAGAGCAGGGCTCAAAACTGATAATGATTGGCTCCCAGCCAGAAACGCAGGTGATCTCTGGATGGCCTGGCCATTTTTATGTATCAATACGCATCCTTGAGATCTATCGAGCACACCCAATTGCCTTTAAGTAGGGAAGTATAGATTGGAGTGTGACCATCCGGAACTTCTCTTTCTTCACATATTGGTTGAGTCTGCTAAGGTCCAAAATGGGTCCCCAGTCCCCTGTTTTCTTTGGAACCAAAAAGAACCTTGAGTAAGCTCCGGATCCTGTTTGGTCTGCTGGGACTGGCTGGATGACTCTTTCTAGCAACTTGTGGACCTCTATAGTTGCTTGTTTCCTGTAACTGGGTGGAACGTCCGGGATTCTCCTTATGGACGGAGGGGGTGTGATGAATGGTATGAAGTACCCTCTGGAAATGATACTTTGTACCCAGCTGTCTTATTTCTTGCCAGGTGTCTGGATACAAAAATAAGTGACCGCCGACTGCCTCCAGAGCAGGACAGTCGGGCCTCCTTTCAGGAGTGCTGGTAGGGTTGACCAGAGAAGTGATCTCAGTCACCCTGATGTTGCGGACCCCCTCTACCATGAGGGTGGCGTCTTCCACTATTATCCCCTCCTCTGCCCCTGGAGGGGGGTTCACCATGTGTGTCCTGAAAGGCTCCTTGGGCTGTCCAGAACCACATTTTTCCTCCCCTTTGGTCTTTGGGATAAGGCCGGGTAGGGATGGAAAAACGGACTCCGATGGCAGAGTCTTTCCCTCCTGTTCACACCTGGTCAGAGTTTCCTTCACTTTAGGCCCACAAAGGGATGAGCCATCGAAAGGGGTGTTTACGAAGGATGACTTAAAGGGCTCAGAGAAGGAACACAAGCGCATCCAAGAATGTCTTCTGAGAGCGATTCCTGTACCCACTGCCCTACTCATTCCATCAGCTGCATAGGATATGAGATGCATGGATGAGTTGACAATAAAATTTGGGTAGCAAGCTGGCCAGCAACTTTGTCAGAGGCCCCTGCAGCTACTGTACCCTGAAGAGCATCTCCAAACCCTTAAGGAGATCTCTTTTCAACCTAGTGAAATGGGTTAAGTAGTTCAGTGAGCGAAGAGCAAAAGTCGCTGAACTAAACATGCATTTCCCATATCTATCCATGATCCTAGACTCTCTAGTAGGAGGATGAATAGATGAGGAAGTCTCAGACATTTCCTTTTTGGTGGCCACCATGGCATCACCAGGGACTCCTATGGATAAGAAAGCTTTATCTGGTGTAGCTGATATAAACTTGTTAGGCCTCCTAGGAACAGGCTCCATGGACTCCTGTGACTCCCACGCCCTCCGAGAGACCAACTGCATGAGCTCATTGAAGGGTGGAGACACGCGAGAGGTGGAGGGTTGAGACCAGACAGCCTTCAGGAGAATGGACTCATCCTCAGTAGGGCTTTTGGACTGCCATTCACCCCTCTAAGAATCTCAAGTATCTCAGCAAAGGAGATATCCTCAGAGGGGGACCGTGGGGACCCTTCTGACTCATCCAAGTCAGTGTCAGATGTTAAAGACTCCTGAGGGGAATCCAAGTGTCTCCACTTGCACAAACTCTTCCTGGGAAGCTCCTCAGTGGGAGCCTCTGGGGAGGTCTTGGAAGAGCAGGGGGCACCTTGTGGGGCTACCGGAATCTCTGGGGCTCTACGCCTAGCCTGAACGACAGAAGCAGAAGCAGACACAGGCACTTCAGGGGATGAGGAAGCAAGGCCTGAAATCGAGGATATCTTGGGGGACAAAGCTCTCCTCATTGCCTCGAAGGCACCACGGCTCCCATGGGAAGGAACCGACGGATCAGAGGGAACCATCAAACCCTTCCACACCGAGGCCATGGGCTCAGAGCCAGAGGTAGGAGCCAAGCTCATTCGAGCCAAAGCCCCGAGAGGAAGAGTTGGCACCGACAAGCCGGTCCGACTATCATCCCCGGATCGGACTGGAGAGTATCAGCTCCTAGAGTCCCCCAGTTGCTGCCGAGGATATCAGAGTGGATGGAGCCAAGGATACTGGAGCAGGTCTCAGCTCCAAAGGCTCCACGATCAACAGGTCTGCTTTCTCTGGCTCCGAAGGGCCGGTACGGCTTGGAAGAGGAGTAGCCAAAGCAGGAGTAGTGGTCTTTGGCTGCGAAGCCGCTTGGGTCGGAGCAGACAACAATTTAGCAAGGCCTGGTGCCTGTAAAAGCTTCTGCACCAATCGATCCATATCCAAATCTGACAGGATGACAGATGACCTAGATGAATGCACCAATGGTGCTGACTGGAGCAATTATGACTGAGGCACTTCGGATGCCGGCTCCAAAAAGAAAAGTCAGTTGGCTCCGAGGTCTGTGGAGCCGATGTCACAGAATCCTCCAATTTTTTTTTTTTTTTGATTTCTTGGACTGCTTAGATTCCACAGAAGATCTAGAGGACTTGGAAGACTTGCTGGCCACATCCTGGTCACGCAACACCTCTTGAAAAGGATACTTTAACAAGCCCCAGTCAAATAACTGCCTTTTCCTCTCTGGCAACATTCTCAAAGGGAAAGAATGACATATGTCACAAGACTCCTGTAAGTGGACAGCTCCTAAACAATAAACGCATGTTACATGACCATCTGTAATAGACATTTTTTGGTTACAGTCTGGACACTTTTGAAAACCAGACTTTGGGTGCTTTGTCATCCGCCATAATACTGCTACGACAACACGCAAAACAGATAATAAACAATTTTCTAGGATCTAACACACACACACTACCGAGCCTATGAAAAAGGTATCTCAAAATATTAATATAGCTGTTAGGCTCTAAAAACCACACACACACACACACACACAGAAATGAGCCTGACAAAACCACTAAATATTTAAACACACCTTCTACAACTAAGGCCCAAATAAATATGAGTCCAACAATAGAAAAATGCTATTTAAAGCCACTAGAAATCTACTTAACACAGCAATAGAAAACTAGGCCAAAACACACGAGGCCGTTATTTCAAAGATTACTAACCAAACACGGGAAGGGGAGCTTCAAGGAAGCTATAAAAGCTAACTACCTATCTATGAAAGTTTAGAAAAAATATTACTTAAGCAACTGCTAAATATAAAAGTATTTAAGTTGTACTGGCCCAAGCTTGCACCAGAACCTCCGATCAGATGCCTAGGGCAAACTAGATCTGAGGTAATTCACAGTGCATCATGGGATGGGGGCTTGGTCTCAAGCTACTGGAAGACCTCGAGCTTTGCATACGGACGTACCGGAGCTGATGGATAGGCTCCGAACTCATCAGTCAAGAATGAACGGTGAGATTGAACAACTTAACATCTTTTCTTTTGGAAAAGGTCAGATGCAATTACCTCAAGCTTCCTCAGGGACTGGATCTACTCGCACAAGAACAGGGGTGTTTAACACACCCCGATCCCAATCGACGTCAACTCCCTGCCTGGATGACCGTGTCTAATTCCCTTTAGGCACCCGTTTACTGGGGATATGCAGCAGGTACTAATGGAGGCAAGAAAGCCTGTTGCTAGTAAATTACATATTAGCAAATGGAAAAAGTTTTCTAGTTGGTCCCGACAACATAACCACCACCCAGGCTAGTTGTGTTCTGGTTTAACAATATTTGTGTGACTTACTATCGTATGGCCTTTCTTACTTCTATACCCAAGATTCATTTAATTGTCCATTTCAGTATGTCTGTCCATAGAGCATCCTTTTTCAATACATTTCATTTACATTCTTCATGGTAAAATCTTTTGAAAGGGGTTTTGCATAAGAGACCTCCAAGAAAACTGGTGGCCTTTCCTTGAGATCTTAATTTTGAGAAACTAACGCTATTTGAACCAGTTAATCTGTCTGACTTGAGGTTCCTAACATGGAAAACTGTATTACTGAATGTTCTGACATCTGTAAGAAGGGTATGTGAATTGCAAGCTCTTATAGTTGGACAACTGTATTTCATTTTCTAGAGCGACATGGTTTGTTTCAGAACGAATCATTCCTTTTATGCCCAAAGTGATATCTGTGTTTACCTGCGGCCACACCATCCATCTCCCTATTAAATCACAACTGATCTCTCTAAACAATACTTGAATTACAGCTTTTACTCATGTTAAGCTTCTAGGCATCATCACAGAACATAAACTCCACTTCAGTAAACATCAAGACTATGTCACATCAAAAACCTAACATACTGCAAATGCCGTACAAGCCCAAGCCACATCTAACTGAAATAACACATCTAAACACTGCTACCACCAGCTTCTACACTCATTCTATTCTAACATTTTCAAAGCACAAGACAAGTAGCACAGTGAACTCATTAGGCCATAGATCCATACACGCCCCTCCACAGTGCTCTAAGTGGATGCTGACACCCCACACAGTTGTGTGTGTGTGTGTGTGTGTGTGTGTGTGTGTGTGAAGTATCTGTTCATATCAGGCTTCTTCAGTGTTAGTAGTACATAATGGTGAGGTCATCTTTCAACCTGGATTTGTATCAACAGTTCCAAACCAGAGTCACAACCTTCCCTGATCTTTTTCTTTTATATCACAGCAGTCATGGGATATACTACAGCCGTGAGGCACACATTATTTATTTATTTTACATTTGTTGACCTGGATATTCCGACTGGATATATGTCCATTTTCAGCGAAGGCCTGGGGAGAAAAGCTGCAGATAACGCATATAGAACATAAAAGATACGAGTCAAACATATTTACAAAGCCCTCTAGTAGAAACAATATACACAGTGTGCAATAGTATAAAAAATTATCTGTTGCAGCAAGCTATTAAGAGCAAGAGATGCGTACAATATTAATTTAAATAAGGTATTGAATAAGTAGTGATTAATCAGGGTTAGTACAGGGACAAAGCCAGTGCTTTTTAAAATACTGTTTGAGGCCTTTTTTGAAGAGACTTATAGAAGGTTTGAAGGTAAGGTTAGATGGAAGTGAATTCCAAGTTTTACCAATGACGTTGGCAAACAGGGCGCCGCCAGCTGAACTAATGGGTTTGTGGGTTTGGACGAACAGTTTATTGGATGATCGTAGTTGCCTTGAATTACTGTATGGCTTTATGATATTTTTGAGTGCTGGAGTATTTTCAGGGTGGTACAGAATTTTGTGTGCTACTATAAACTGATTGAACAGAAGTAGGCTAGGCAATTCTAGCCACCCAAGAAGACTGAGGTTTTGACAGTGATGTGTCATATATGTTGAGCCTATGCCAAATCTGGCAATATGGTTGTAACAGTGAGAGAGCTCACTGAGTTCAGTTTTGCTCAAATTGGAGAGTATGGGGGAGGGGCACATAGAAGGGTAGACAGTAGGTGTGAGCAGGCAACTGCAGTCCTAGCTAATGGAGTTAGAAAAGATTTGCTTCTGTATAATGAGCCAAGCTTCTTATTAATGGTTTTTATGGTTTTATTTATATGCAGATCAAACTTGATACTATTGTCCACTATTACTCCTAAAGGCTTAGTATGGTCATCTGGAAAGATAGGGGTGCCATTGTTGGATGTTATGGAGAAGGAAAATGGGATGGATCTACTGGTGGGGGTAAAGAGGAGCAGTTTAGTTTTGTTGGGATTTAACAGACTGTGATTAGAGAGACAGTTTTCAACAGTGTTAAATGTGTTTTTGTTAAGGTTTGCAGGTCTAAAGTGGAGGAGGCCATACAGATCAGGGTAGAGTCATCTGCATATTGAATGCAGGTTGCATCAGGGATGGCAGTATGAAGATTGTTGATGAAGACAGAAATGAGTAGAGGACCTACAATAGAGCTTTAAGGGACACCAAGGGTGAGAGGTAGCAGGGTGGACAGTTTACCATGCAATAATACAGTCTGTTGATTGCCATTCAGATAGAATAGGAACCACTGAATGGCATGGTTATCTAGGGAGATGGATTTTAGGGAACGGATGAGTAATCTGTGGTTGACCATATCAAAGGCCTTTGACAGGTCTAGAAATAGGGTTGAAGACAGCCTATTGTTGTTCCTATTTTGGAATATGGTATTTGTAAAAGAAAGGAGGGTAGAGATGGTGCTATGATATGGCCTAAAGTCATGCTGAGAGTTGGCAAGCAGACCGTTCTGAATGAGATTGCTGCTTATGAACACACTTTTCCATTAATCTGGCTAGTGGTGAGAGAATGGCAATAGGTCTGTAGTTGGACAGTTCTGTTGAATTTCCACCTTTGTGGAGTGGGATAACATAGGATATTTTCCAAATTGAAGGGATAGCTCTATCAGTTAGTGTTCTATTGATTAGGATAGAGCTGGGGAATGCTATGGCACTGGCAGCTTTTTGTAGGTACTGTGCAGGAAGGAGGTCAGCAGAAAGGGTGGTTGGTTTTAGTTTTTTGATAAGGGATCAGATAAAAGTGGTAGAGACAGGTTGGAAGTTAAAGGAGGTATGAGAAGTGGGTGTGTGTTAGTGGTAGAATTAGAGTGGGTGGGAGTAAGTTGGTTAGCTAAGGACTGAAAAGTTTTAGTGAAAAAGTTATTAAAGGCAGTGGCAACAGTTTCTGGGGATTTATGGGTGTAGTTTGATGGGGTTGGGGTAGTAGATTGTACTGGATGAAGAAGTCTGTTAATACCTGCCCAAAACTTTTGGGGATTGTTTGGTGTTTAAACTGGGGGTTGTGGTAGTAGTTTTTTTATGTCCAGCAAAATGAGTTTTTTTGTATTATTTCTAAGTTGATAATATCTCACTTGATCGAGGAGGGGGGGGGGGGCTTTAGTTGTACTCTATTTGGTCCAGGCTATATTTCTAAGTTTCATTTTTATCTTAGTTTCCTTTGTGAGCCATGGAGCATTATTAGATTTAGTCTTTATACTACATGCAGGAGCATGGGAGTCAAGGATGCTCAGGAATTTATTGTTAAAGAAAGTTACGGCTTCATCTAGTGGTAGATTTTTTAGGATTGACCAGTTGACTGATTTAAGTTCATTTAGGAAGTTAGTAGGATTGAAGTTTTTATTTCTGATTGTTTTGTACGTAGTCTTGTGCTGGGTTTCTCCATGCAACCCCAAAACATCCCAAGCTGCATCCTACCTTAGCTCAGGCAGGAACTTTCAGCACCATTAGGCACTCTTTGCAACCAAAGCCCAAGTACTAGGTTTGTCTCAACTGAGTGGAGGAGACAGTGCCATCCCTTTGCACAAAGGTGGAGCATCCACTGATCCTGGAAATTATAGACCCATCAGCCTAACTAGCCTGATCTTCAAAGCCATCAAATAGATTATCATGTATCTCATTAACAAGGACATTAGCAGCCTCCAAAGACTCGATCCCACACAGTCTGGATTTCTGATGGGGAGATTCTGTATGTTACATTTGGTTGACTTCTTTGGCAAGGTCAACAAAGGCATGGACAAGGGGAAGATAAATCTCACCACCTGCCATGACCTGGCCAAAGCCTTCAACACTATTCCCCATTTGGGCATACTTAATAAACTCTCTTAACTGGTAATGCTACTCAATGCCAGAAGTCTAAACCTTAAAATGCACGCACTCGAGGCACTCCACAGTATGGAGAAAACAGATATATGTGCAGTAACAGAAACCTGGTTTAATGCTCCAGAGAGCACACCAGCACTACCAGGTTACAACTCATACCATACATGTCGGCCACAGAACCCAAACTGAAATACAAAAGGCGAGGGCGTATCCATACTCATCAAGGATACCCACACCTCCAGGTTAGTGGCACAGCACGATGCGTCAGAGATCATCCACGTGCAAGAAACAATGGGCAAAACTGCAATTCAAACTGTAACTTGCTATAGATCAGCCACCATGTTCCAGGACCCCTATTCTGCATTTTTGGAAATACTGGGAAACAAAGGTCCTACCAAACATCCTAATATTGGGTGATTTACCCAAACATTAACTGGGAAAACTACTCAAGTACTAACTCCCTTGCCCAACTTTTCCTAGAATTTATAAACTCAAAAGCCCTGGTTCAACTGGTCAACACTCCCACCAGAGGTGACAACATATTGGAATTGGTCATCACCAACATGGGCGACTGGTGTTCCACACCAGAGGTCAACCCCTCACTGGTTAGATATGACCATAAACAAATCACTTTGGATATCTATATTCCGCCCCCTCCCCCGGACAAGAACGCCACCATGAAAAACTTTTCAAAAGCAAACTTCACGTTACTTGAGACCACAGTGGAAAGTTTCAAAGCCCCCGTTGCTGAAGGATAACACTGACCAAGCTAAAAAATCCTTTACTAATGCATTCTACGGGCAGCTACAAGAATGCATGGATCGTGCCATCCCAAGCAAAACCAAGACTCACTCCTCCAAGAAAAGGAAACCAGTCTGGTGGACTTCTGCTATAAACAAGATATACAATGGAAGGAGGAAACTAGTACAGAAGAGAGTAAAATCCCAAGAAGGGAAGACATCCCTGATCAGTATCAGCAAGAAACTACGATCCCCCATAAAATCATCCAAGGCGAGCTTTGAAAGAAAAATTGCCAGTGACTCGAAAGATAACCACAAGGCATTCTTTAGCTATGTCAAGAATCTAAGTGGCAATGCTCAGATCTGCTCGGAGTTGGTGCAGAATGGCACAAAATACACTGAACCGACCAATATCGCCAACATCCTGGCAGACAGGTTCAGCGCAAACTTCACCCCCATCTCACCCCCAAAAGGACCCATAACCATACCAGAAGAATGTCGAGTCCCTGAAATCACAGACACTCAGGTTAAAACAGCCCTCTCCAAAGCCAAAAACTCAGCATCAATGGGACCGGACAGTGTCCCAGGCTGCATCCTACACAAGCTCAAAGATGAACTAACCCCTCACCTAAACACATTGTTCAACCTCAGCCTCTCCACAGGCTACATACCCATAGAGTGGCGCACAGGAACAGTTATCCTGCTCCACAAAGGTGGAGCCACAACAGACCCTGGGAACTATCGCCCTATAAGCCTGACTAGCTTGATCTGCAAGGCTATGGAGCGCATCATCATGTAACTCATTAACAGAGACATTGTGAACCTTCAAACACTGCACCCTACCCAGTTTGGCTTTGTTAAGGGCAGATCATGCCTCCTAAACTTGGTGGACTTCTTTGAGACAGTTAACCAAGGCTATAGACAAGGGAAAGGTGGTACCACACAGCCGACCTAGCTAAGGCCTTTGACACCATTCCCATTCTGGTACTATAGACAAGCTCACCAGCCTGAACATAAACCCCTATGTCACAAGATGGGTTGCCAACTGGCTCATGGACAGAAACCACATGGTGACAGTTGCGGGAGCTAGGTCCGTCCCTAAAACGGTTACAAGTGGTGTTCCCCAGGGCTCAGTCCTAGGACCCCTCCTGTTCGGCATATGCTTCTCAGAGGTACAGGCAAGCACAGGAGGACTATGGCTGACCAAGTTCGCAGACGACTGTAAACTAGGGGCTATAATTGACTCTCTGGCTGACACAGACATCCTCCAAAAGGGTCTCCACTGAAATGGATACCTGGTGTCAAAATCATGGCCTCAAGCTAAACGCCAAAATGTGTATAGTCATCCCCTTTGGAAAAAAACAAAGTACTCACAAACTACCACATAGGTGGCAGTCCCCTAAATACAGAAGGCGTAATAAGGGATCTGGGGACCCAAGTAGATAGTAATCTCACCTTTGATAATCACATTGCCAAAGTGGTTAGAAAATCCTTCAATGTGGCCCACCTAATCACAAAAGGGTTTGCATCCAGATCAAAAGAGGTCATTGTGCCCCTCTACTCATCAGACCTATCTTAGAGTACAATGCCCCATTTGGGATGTACCTTACAAGACACCTGCAACAGCTGGAAAGACCACAGAAGTACCTCACCAAGAGGATCAATGGCCTCAAACAGATGCCCTATGCAGCTCGACTGAAGAAACTCCAGTTGTACTCTGTTGCATACCGCCTACTCAGAGGTGATCTGTGCCTGACATACAAGGCCATGTCCAACCCAGAATTGATGGACATGCTCCACCTAAAGAAAACCTTATCCCCTCGAGCCACACGCTCTAGGAATCTAAACCTTACCACAACAATAAATAGGACATGCTGGAGGGATAGATTCCTGTCCCAGAGACTTCCCATGCTTTGGAACAAGATCCCAATCTACATTAGGCAGAGCTAACTCCCTTGCCCAACTTTTCCTAGAATTTATAAACTCAAAAGCCCTGGTTCAACTGGTCAACACTCCCACCAGAGGTGACAACATATTGGAATTGGTCATCACCAACATGGACGACTGGTGTTCCACACCAGAGGTCAACCCCTCACTGGTTAGATCTGACCATAAACAAACCACTTTGGATATCTATATTCCGCCCCCTCCCCCGGACAAGAACGCCACCATGAAAAACTTTTCAAAAGCAAACTTCACGTTACTTAAGACCGCGGTGGAAAGTTTCAAAGCCCCCATGCTGAAGGATAACACTGACCAAGCTGCAAAATCCTTTACTAATGCATTCTACGGGCAGCTACAAGAATGCATGGATCGTGCCATCCCAAGCAAAACCAAGACTCACTCCTCCAAGAAAAGGAAACCAGTCTGGTGGACTTCTGCCATAAACAAGATATACAACAGAAGGAGGAAGCTAGTACAGAAGAGAGTAAAATCCCAAGGAGGGAAGACATCCCTGATCAGTATCGGCAAGAAACTACGATCCCCCCATAAAATCATCCAAGGTGAGCTTTGAAAGAAAAATTGCCAATGACTCGAAAGATAACCACAAGGCATTCTTTAGCTATGTCAAGAATCTAAGTGGCAATGCTCAGATCTGCTCTGAGTTGGTGAAGAATGGCACAAAATACACTGAATCGACCAATATCGCCAACATCCTGGCAGACAGGTTCAGCGCAAACTTCACCCCCATCTCACCCTCAAAAGGACCCATAACCATACCAGAAGAATGTAGAGTCCCTGAAATCACAGACACAGGTTAAAACAGCCCTCTCCAAAGCCAAAAATGCAGCATCAATGGGACCGGACAGTGTCCCAGGCTGCATCCTACACAAGCTAAAAGATGAACTAACCCCTCACCTAAACAAACTGTTGAATCTCAGCCTCTCCACAGGCTACATTACCCATAGAGTGGCGCACAGGAACAGTTATCCCGCTCCACAAAGATGGAGCCACAACAGACCCTGGGAACTATCGCCCTATAAGTCTGACTAGCTTGGTCTGCAAGGCTATGAAGCGCATCATCATGGAACTCATTGAGAGACAATGGGAACCTCCAAACACTGGACCCTACCCAGTTTGGCTTTGTTAAGGGCAGATCATGCCTCCTAAACTTGGTGGACTTCTTTGAGACAGTTAACCAAGGCTATAGACTAGGGAAAGGTGGTACACACAGCCTACCTAGACCTAGCTAAGGCCTTTGACACCATTCCCATTCTGGTATTATAGACAAGCTCACCAGCCTGAACATAAACCCCTAATGTCACAACTGGCTCATGGACAGAACCCACATGGTGACAGTTGCGGAAGCTAGGTCCGTCCCTAAACTGGTTACAAGTGGTGTTCCCCAGGGCTCAGTCCTAGGACCCCTCCTGTTCGGAATATGCTTCTCAAAGGTACAGGTAAGCACAGGAGGACTATGGCTGACCAAGTTCGTAGACGACTGTAAACTAGGGGCTATAATTGACTCTCCGGCTGACACAGACATCCTCCAAAAGGGTCTCACTGAGACGGATACCTGGTGTCAAAATCATAGCCTCAAACTAAATGCCAAAAAGTGTATAGTCATCCCCTTTGGAAAAAACAAATTACCCACAAACTACCACATAGGTGGCAGTCCCCTAAATACAGAAGACGTAATAAGTGATCTGGGGACCCAAGTAGATAGTAATCGCACCTTTGATAATCACATTGCCAAAGTGGTTAGAAAATCCTTCAATGTGGCCCATCTAAATCACAAAAGGGTTTACATCCAGATCAAGAGAGGTCATTGTGCCCCTCTACTCATCAGACCCATCTTAGAGTACAATGCCCCATTTAGGATGTACCTTACAAGACACCTGCAACAGCTGGAAAGACCACAAAAGTACCTCACCAAGAGGATCAATGGCCTCAAACAGATGCCCTATGCAGCTCGACTGAAGAAACTCCAGTTGTACTCTGTTGCATACCGCCTACTCAGCGGTGATCTCTGCCTGACATACAAGGCCATGTCCAACCCAGAATTGATGGACATGCTCCACCTAAAGAAAACCTTATCCCCTCGAGCCACACGCTCTAGGGATCTAAACCTTACCACAACAATAAACAGGACATGCTGGAGGGATAAATTCCTGTCCCAGAGACTTCCCATGCTTTGGAACAAGATTCCAATCTACATTAGACAGAGCTCCTCACTAACACTCTTCAAAAGAAACCTTGACGAGTGGATGGGAAACAGTTTACCTCGGGGATCATTTCAGTGGCTCTGCTGGACAGAGTCACAGGGAACTAATCTAAGGGGATGGCGAAAGCCAACACATTCTGGCTAGGTTTATAAATGCCTTTGGGCAGATAGCCTAGTACCCCACCTATGAGCCTATCAGTCTGCATGTTACCAGATGGGTAGCACACTGGCTCACTGACAGAACCCACCTAGTCAAAATAGGTGAAGCCACTTCAAGCAGTGCACCCCAGGGATTGGTCTTAGGGCCCCTGTTATTTGGGAATATAATTTTCTGAGGTATATTCCAAAACCAGTGGGATATGGCTGACCAAGTTTGTAGATGACTGCAAGCTTGGTATGGTCATCAGTTCCCCTAGTGATGTGGACATCCTCAAAGAGGGTCTTACCTAAACAAATGCCTGGTGCCAGAAACATGGCCTCAGGTTGAATACCAAAAAATGCATCATCCCCTTTGGGGAGACTGACGTCCCCACAAATTATCACAACCTCCTAAGCACACTAGCAGTCGTGAGGGATTTTGGCACGCAGCCTGAGTTTTGACCACCATGTGGCTTCCGTTGTATGGAAAGCTTTCTACATGGCCCACCTCATACACAAGGGTATCTCATCCAGGAATAAGGAGGTCATACTATCCCTGTAGTCCTGCCTTATAAGGTCCATTTTCAAGTACACCACCACTTTCTGCATTGTACCTCGCAAAGCACATGCAACAGCTGGAGAGACCACAGAGGTTCCTCAACATGGAGAACCAGAGCCTCAAACCTCTACTATACACAGATAAGCTAATAGCCCTGTCCCTCTGCTCAGTTTCATACAGACTCCCTTGAGGTGATGTCTATCTGGCATACAAAGCAGTCTTTGACCCTGCCTTGATGGGACTGCTACTTATCCACAAGTCTAGCTTCACTCGAGTAACCTATACACGCCACCTCAACGTGGTCTGTGACATCAATAGGACTTATTTATGGGACAGATTTGTGTCCCAGATACTCCTCCATCCATGGAATAGACTCTCTTTCCACATCAAGCAGAGTTCCTCATTATTCCTTTTTAAGCACAACCTCGATAACTGGATGGGAGACAGAAAATATATCCCTGTGATTCCACCTGTGTCCCTGCTGGGCAGGGGCTTTGGGTGATGACTTGTTTAAACATGGACTAAACTGTGTACTAGGCTTATAAGGGTCTCGGGTCCAATAGCCTAGTAACTTCCTGTGATCATATATCTGTACATATGTACAAATACACAGCACAAGGTTTCTGAATTGGCTAAACAGCACATTGTAGGCAATAAAGATATTACTTTTGTTCTGTAAGGTCCTGCATATATTCAAAAGAAAACAAAACCTAACAGAAAGGCAAGGTACCTTTTCTCCAGACATACATACCTACAACCAGGCTGTGGATTGAATGATTGTTTCTTGTCTGACTCACTCCTACCAGAGGCCAGCCCGCTCCGCTCCCCTACCCCACCCCTATTCCCACACACCCCCTATCTCATTTCCTTTATACCTAAGCTAACCATACCCCCTGTACAATTCTCCAATCCACTTCCCTCCCACCTCAGCTAACCACACCCCTCTAACTTCAACTCTTATACACAACTCCCTCCCCATTAACCACAGCTAGAGTCAACCTCTCAATACCATACAACTACACTCTGCTTTCCTATACCTCACTTCCTCATTTCACAGCCAGTCTCTAATCAGAATGAAAGGCCTAAACTGCTTGCTCTACAACACTATTATCATGCATCCTCCTCTTTGTTTACTATGCTACCAACCCCCATAACTTCAAACTCACCAAACACCCATCCCAAACACTCGCATACACCTCACCACACCTCCCATGCAAACCTTATCATTATATCACCAACACTTACCCAAGATTTAATACCAATGTTCTCCCTTCAAGACATATACAACACACCAACACCCAGTTGTCCTTCTACAGATATAACCAACCTATAACCAAACTGAAGCACCTAATTCTGTACTCTTTAACAAAGATAAAACTCCAATCAGATATCCATCCCAATCATGGGCCCATTTGTACCTCCCATGTAACCTACCCATTACTCACAAGCTCCTGTTCCTCCACATACATCCAAAATCTCACAGACACCACTACCTATACATCTGTAACTATTACCAGTAACTCTGACCTTCTCACTACATGCTTTAATCTCAGAAGCCTTGCAAACAAATTAGCTGAATTCCATGCCACACTTGCCTCCTACTTGCCAGACATTGCAGTCATAACTGAAACCTGGTTAAAAGCCCACATCAAAGACACTGAAATTACTACAAATGGTTACAATATTATAAGACAGGACAGATTAAACAAATGTGGTGGGGGTGTAGCAATTATGTTTAAAGAATCACTTAATTTAGAAAAACTAAACTGTTCCCCACCAGACATCTCTCATGCTGAACTCCTTATCACTCACTCCAAATTAATCCTCACAAATCCATTAACATCATAGCCATCTACCTACCACCAGGCAACAACCTGCACAACGTAGAAACCCTCTTATCCTGGTCATCCTTTTCTCTATCCCAAGAAACCATCATTCTGGGTGATGTCAAACTAGACTGGTTCTTCTGCTCCTCTGACTCTCCTACCTCATTTATAAACTTATAAAACTTCACCCAAATTATTAACTACCTCACCTGCATCTAGCACTCCAGTAAAAAAAAATCACTTCTAGACTGGATTTTAACCAGGAAACCAAACCACGGGTACCAGGCAGGCTGTCTACCAGTCAGACTAAGTGACCATGCCCCTACATTTCTAGTTAGGAAGAAAACACATATCCGAACCAGCATCTTGTACAAATACACCCATAGCAAAAAATGTTTCTCCTCTGACACCTTCAATTTACTACTACAAAACTGCGACTGGTTCCCATTAAAAAAAACCTGCAACTAGACCTAGCTGTATAACACTTCAATACCAAATTCCTTGAAATATTACATAATCTTGCCCCCCTCAGAAAAATTTGCCAAAAAAACAAACTACCATGGCTTTCTAAAGAAACAAAACAACTAATGAAACAAAGAGATAAAGTCTGGTCGCTATATCATATGACCAAAAATAACAATGATCTCACCCTTTACAAACAACTTAGAAACCATGCTAAGAAAAACAACATCAAGGATAAAAACCTATTTCCTCACCTGCCAACAAAAATACCAGCACAATCCACAAAGAATTATGGCAGAATATCAGCCACCTCCTTAATCCCAGCAAAACCCCAACCCCTGCCCCCCTTACTACCAACTCCTCTGTGCCCTTAGCCTCACAATTTAATTCCCACTTTATCAACTCTATCACTTCTCTCCTAGACAACCAAACAATCCCACCACTCACTGTCCCCTCCCCTACCTTTAATGACACAAACTCCTCCTCCTTTATTCCCATCCCAACTCCTACGTAAATTAAACCCCTGCTGCTTAGCTGCTGACCAACTTCCAAACAAATACCTAAAACTAGCTGCCCCATCCATCGCCTACCCCATATCAATACTAATAAACCGCTCTCTCTCGCTGAACAGTATTGTTCCCAAATTATGGAAAATCTCTCATGTCATACCACTTCATAAAGGCTGACCATATAGAGACATAACTACCATCCCATCGCCATACTATTCCCCCTTGCCAAAATTCTACAGAAATGTATCCATCAGCAACTCATGAATCACCTCACTACCAACAACCTACTCTCCAGCATCCAGCATGGCTTCTGGCCTAAACACAGTACTAACTCAGGCCTCATAACCTTCACAGAGACCAATTGCCAACTCAAAAATGAAGGACAACTTGTCTCAGCCATTTTCTTAGATATGTCAAAAACTTCTGATACAGTGTCCCAGCAGCTGCTCTTCAACAAACTTGCCACTTACAGTCTCAATACCATACCCCATAATATGGTTTCACAGCTATCTATCCAACCATCAACAGGCCACTAAATGGGCAAACAGCCTCTTCCCCACTATTACCAGTCACCACAGGAGTTCTACAAGGCTCCATACTTGGGCCCCTCCTCTTCATAATATTTATCAACATCCTATATACTGCTACCCAACATGCCACTGCCACAAAATGTAGAAAGGGGGGGGAGGTTGGCACAATGGTTAATTGTTTACCTTACAAACACAAGGTGCAGGGTTTGACTCTCACTTGAGGTAATTGGCTAGGCTTAAAATGGCCCACAAGGGCAGTTAGCCTAGTACTGAACCTATGAACCTATGACTCCTCCCTTATCTGGCCAGCTCACTCACCACAAGAACTCTAATACAAAATGCAATCATCATTCCAAGACATTGAAAACTACCTCATCAGCCAAAACATCTAAAACCCATAACATCTAACACTAGAAATCACATGAAAATAGCATTCCCTCCACATATAACGACACCAAACTACCAAACACACTTTTTACTATGTTTCTGCAGGGGGCTTGATACAGTGGGGTTAGGAAATTAACTTTTTCCCACTGTAGGGTGATCTTGGAGTTGATATATTTAATTTATGGTGGTGTGCAGGGGGGCTTGCCCCCCCCCCCCCTGCAGAAACATAGTAAAAAGTGTGTGTAGTAGTTTGGTGTCATTATATGTGAAGGGGATGTTATTTTCTTGTGATTTGTAGTGTTCAATGTTATGAAATCCGATGTTATGGGTTTAAGATGTTCTGGTCTCAATGTTATGAAATTAGATGTTACGGGTTTTAGATGTTTTGAAGTAGACATATATATATATATATATATATATATATATATATATATATATATATATATATATATTGTGTATGTATATATCAGTACTATATAAATAAGAATTATAAAACTATTTCCACATATATGTAAGTAAGCATACCTATGATTCCAAGTGGTCTGTAACTCTGTAGCAAGAGATATAAGAGGGACAAAAGGGCAAGCGGGTAAACCAACTGCAAAGTACAGGATGATTTTTTTTAAGAGGGGATAATGATCAAACATATACAGAGACACTGAAAATTTGCAAAAATACCTCAAGGGGGTGCCTGACAGGAGACATGTCTGCGGCATGAGAGTTAAAAAAGTTCAGTTACAGGCTTGCTGTTCCTGAACTGTTTGAAAGTTTCTGTGAGGCCATTTTTGCTTGGGCTGAAGGAGGGTCTCTGTTGATCAGTGGCAGTGAATAACATTGAGCAGCTTCCCTGCCCCCACGGGGGAGGGGGTTACTGACTTGAAACTGTAGTTTTATTGTCCGTTTTGGGTCTATTCCTGCTTCTTTCCAGCCCCTGCTATCAAGCACGCTTTAACATGCTTTAGTGCGATTTAGCGCGGAGTTGCCACTAGAGCAGCATCGGGCAGCGCCGGTTAAACAAGGTTAAACTCTTTCTGGCTCCAGAAAGTCTGTTCTTCAATTTTTCCCTTAGAACTGCTCTGTTAGGAACCTAAACAGTTTACACCTTCACTAAAAAGTGCAGCACTTGTTCCAAATAGCTTTTTCTTCTCAAAAAGCTCAGCACTTGTCTTATAAGCATAGCCCTTGTCTTATAAGCATTCTCTTTGCAGGTCAAGCACTCCTATATTATACAAATCTCTCACTAGCAAACCCCCCCAGGAGTGCCCACTTCCCTGTTAAGCCCACTACTTTTCTGTCTCATACCAACTCATAATTCTTTCTAGCATGTCAAGGGTCAGATGCTGGCATCCTCTCCTGCCCAGTTGGTGAATCTGGGAATTCTGAGACAATGTTACAATTGCCTCATGTACACGGACAACCCTCTCCTCCTCCCACGTAACACTAACACTTGTGAGAGATGCAGCTATTTAGCCAGACTGGAGGCTGAGCTCTCTCAACTCAGGACTGGCAAGACCAGGCAGGAGGAGAAGGCAACTACACACACCACAATACCAGTCTCACATAACTCAACCACACCACTGAATCAAACACATAAACACACTAAGACATACTCGGAGGCTCTGAGTAAAATTTACCTAAACAGCAGAGGCCTCCAAAGCAGACACCCAAGCAACTGCAAACTCAATACACCACACAAACAACACATAAACAACAAAATCAGTGTGCAAAGCAGTCACTGCCCTTAAGGCCAAATACAACACCAAACATACTTGTCATAGGTGACTCCATAGTCAGACACACTGACGTCCCGCTCACCAGACTGAGTAAGGAGAAGGTCACAGTAAGCTGCCTGTCGGGCGCTAGAATCCGCCACATAACGCAAGCACTCAGGTCTCTCAACAACAGGTACAAGTACGACTCAGTCATTGTCCACGTTGATGTCAACGACCTGAGACGTACCTCCTTGGACTACATGAAAAGAGACATTGAGGAGCTCTCTGATTATGTAGCCCAGGCAGGTATGACCCTGACCTTGAGCAGTATCCTACCTTCACCTAGAATGATGCCACAATACAGTGATAAGATGATCAGCTTTAATAATTGGCTTAAATTCTGGTGTCATTCAAAGGGGTTCCAATGTCTGTCTGCCTGGGATGACATGCTGGACAAGCCACGCTGCCAAGGGACGGCTTGCACCTGTCACCCTAGGCTTCGGATACTGGCAAAGGCTCTTGCCACCCCCATAGTGCCTTTTTAGGCAAGGCTCAAATTCTAAACCTACCACCCTCGAACACAAAAAAGTAGAAAAACTAAGGGTAATGCTGCTCAATGCCAGAAGTCTCAATCTCAAGATGCACACACTCGAGGCCCTTCTCAGTATGGAGAACATCGATGTCTGTGCTGTGACAGAAACCTGGTTCAAGGCTCCTGAGAGCACCCCAGCACTATCAGGTTTCACCTCATATCATGCGTTCCGCCTCCAAAATCCGGACAACACCAAGAAAGGAGGGGGGGTGTCCATATTCATAAAGGACACCCACACCTCAAGGTTGGTGGCAACGCACAATGCATCGGAGACCATCCAGGTGCAATTAACCATAGGCAAGACTGCTCTGCAATTTGTAGCATGTTACAGGCCACCCTCTCAAACTCAGGAACCTCACATGGCCTTCCTGAAAACATTGGAGGGGATAAATGTATCTCCAAACACCATCATACTAGGTGACTTCAACTACCCTAATATAGACTGGGAAAGTACAGTTTTGTACCTACCATAAATGTAGATGTTCGAGGATCCCCATTGCTGCAGTCCTTACTATAGGGTGTAGTCCGCTGTCCAGTCGGCCCGAATACCAGAGTATATGGCTGACGTCTGTCAGGGCGCATTAGACTGACGTCAGTACGTCAGGGTACTAATGCGCATGACCGACGTCATATCCTCAGTCTTTTCTTGCCCCAGATGTCAGAAGACCCTAAAAAGACAAGGCCCAAAATACCTGCACCAAAAATATGTACAATATATACAAGAATATATACAAAAATATCAGCATGTAACCTCACCTACACAACCACCCCTAAACACAGAGGGGAAGGAGGGAGGGACATTGGACTGCAGCAATGGGGATCCTCGAACATCTACATTTATGGTAGGTACAAAACTGTACTATGTTCTTCGTTCCCCATTGCTGCAGTCCTTACTATTGGGTAGAATCCCAAAGCAGAGGTAAGGGAGGCTGGCAAATCAGAAAGAAGCAGGAGCTGACAACATGCCTTGCAAAACAGCTGTGGCAAAACCAGCCCTAGACTTAGAGTAGATAGGAAGGTGATAATGCTTAGAGAAAGTATGCACTGAACTCCAAGTAGCTGCTTCCAAAATATCCTTAGTTGCCACCCCCCTTAGAAATGCTGTAGAAGTGGCAGTAGCCCTAGTGGAATGAGGCCTAATCCCAGCTGGAATCTCCTTGCCATGATGGGAATAACAAAATGCAATGCAAAAGCCAATCCACCTAGAAATAGTTTGTTTTGACACAGGCTTGCCCTGCGAACTCAAAGCAAAAGAAACAAACAACTGCTGAGACTGCCTAAAATCCTTAGTCCTGCTTAAATAATAACGCAATTGTCTGTGTACATCTAAAGTGTGCAAAATCTTTTCCCCTTTATTTTGGGGGTCTGCATAAAAAGTAGGCAAATGAATAGTTTGGTTTAAAGCCACACTAGAAACCACCTTAGGCATAAAGGAAGGATTAGTACGTAATGATACCCTATCCTTATGGAAAATCAAAAAGGGCTCTACTGCCATAAGGGCCTGCAACTCAGACACCCTTCTTGCAGAAGTAATAGCCAACAGAAAAGCAGTCTTCCATGACAAGTATTTCAATTCAGCAGTAGCCGCAGGCTCAAAAGGTTGTAGAGTAAGTTTTTCCAACACAAAATTGAGATCCCAAGCAGGAGTAGGAGCTGTACATGGGGGTCTTATATTCTTTGCCCCTCTAAGAAACTGCTTGAACAAAGGATGCGAAAACAAAGGTGGGTCACAATCATAGTGAGCTGTAATTGCTGCAGCATGAATCTTAATGGAAGAGAAGGACAAACCTTTGTCCAATAACTCAGTAAGATATTGAAGAGCCACACTCAAATTAGGCTCAGAAATCTCCAAATTCTTTGCTGTACTCCAAAATAAAAATCTCTTCCATTTTTCTGCGTACACTCTCCTTGTACTAGGTCTTCTAGCTTCCATAATCACATTTAAAACTTGTTGAGGAAGTTGAGACCTGCTGTGTTTCAACACAGAATATGCCAGGCTGTTAGATGAAGAGAGTGAAGCTTGACATTGAGCAGATGACCGTCCTTCTGAGATAACAGATGAGGAATCAGAGGTAAAGGCCATGGAGGCTTCTTTACCAGACTCCGTAGTAGTGGGTACCAGTGTTGCGAGGCCAATCTGGAGCTATCAAAATCATCCTTGGCCTGTCTTGTCTGACCTTTAATAGTACCTTTGGAAGAAGAGGCAGAGGTGGAAAGGCATACACATGAAGGTTTTTCCAACTGAAAGACAGAGCATCCACTTTCCAAGCTGTGTGATGAAACCCCTTTGTGCAATACTTTGGCAGCTGGTGGTTTAGTGGAGAAGCGAACAGATCTATGTCTGGAGTTCCCCATGACACTGTCAATTTCTGAAATACATGAAGATCCAGTTTCCACTCGTGGGGATCCATGATTTGTCTGCTTAACACATCTGCTAAGGAGTTCTGTGCTCCTGGCAGAAACCTTGCCTGAAGAGTTAGTTGCAAGCTTACGGCAGTATGTCATAAATTAATTGCTTGCCTGCATAGAGGATAAGAATGTGTTCCCCTTGCTTGTTGATGTACCACATGACAGTTGTGTTGTCTGTTAGAATCAACACCTGCCCTGGAAGAAGTAACTCCTTGAAAGCCATTAATGCAAACTGGACTGCTAACATCTCCTTCATGTTGATATGTAGATGCTGTAGTCTGGCAGGCCACTTGTCTTGTATCCACTTTCCATTTAGATGAGCTCCCCAAGCAATGTCCGAGGCATCTGTCGTTAAAATCTGACTTGCCTCTGGCCGGGTCACAGAGAGTCCCTTGTTTAGGTGACATTCCTGAGCCCACCACAAAAATTCTTTTGAAGGCAAGGTATTATTTGAATGACAGTGTCCAAATCCTGGCAGTGCTGTGTCCATACATTTTGAGATACCATTGTAGCTTCCTCATATGCAGTTTGGCATTGGGAAGCACCAGAATACAAGATGCCATGAACCCTAATGCTTGAAGGACTGACCTTGCAGTCAGCACGGACTGATGAGATAGTTGATGGAAGTAAAGTGATAGACTCTTTTGTTTGTCCGGGGTTAAAAGGCCATCTGGGCTGCTGTATTCAGTCTCACACCCAGAAAGCACATGTCTTGAGAGGGTACTAGACTGGACTTTATTTCGTTCACAGAATACCCTAGGCATCTTAGCACTGCTATAACATATTCCAGATGCTGTAGAAGGTCTTCCTTTTCTTGAGCCAGGATCAGGCAGTCGTCCAAGTAAGGATAGATTTGAATTCCTTGTAGCCTGAAGTAAGCTATCACTGGAGCCAGAACCTTTGTGAATACTCTGGCAGTAGATAAGCCAAAGGGCAATGCAGAGAACTGATAATGAGAATTTCCAGCTCGAAATCGCAGATACTTCCTGCAACTTAGCCTTATAGGCACATGAAGGTAAGCTTCCTTGAGATCTAAAGTTACCATCCAGTGATCTTTGCCCAGCAGAGGTAAAAGTTGTTGTAACGTCAACATCTTGAACTTGGGAATGTCCAGATAAGTGTTGAGGAGAGATAAATCCAAAATTGGTCTCCACGTGTTCCCCTTCTTTGGTACTAGGAACAGGCGAGAATAAAATCCTAGGCCCGTTCTGATACAGGGACTGGCTGAATGGCCCCATCTGGAGTAACTGAGAAACTTGCTTGTGAGCCTCTTGTCTTTGTGGAGGAGGAACGTCTGGCATGCCTCTGAAAAGGGGCATTGTGTGGAAATAAAACCTGTAACCGTGGTGAATGATATCCAACACCCATCTGTCTTGAGTAATTAAATCCCAATTTTCTTTGAAAAGAGACAGTCTTCCTCCCAAAGGAGCTGCCAGACGAGAATCTACTGACAGCTGAAAAGGCAGGTCATTGGGTCTGTTTACGAAAGGACTGACCCCTGCCCTCACCAGAAGTCTGAGCAGGTGAACTCCCTGTTCTAGGCCTAAAAGAACCTTGAGCCCTGCCCCTACCACATCTAGACCTACCCCTAGACTGGGAATCATAAGCAGGATATGTCCACCCCTTAGCAGGCCAATTTCTACTAAACTTCGGTGGCTGCACCTGCAAAAAATCTTTAACAGTTTGCATAGACTTAGCTTTGTCCTCCATTTTCTTTAAAACTGCTTCCACAGGCGAACCAAACAACACATCAGACTGTAAAGGAGCATCCAAAATCCTTGTCTTAACATGCTCAGCTAAATTCTGATCCCTCAACCAGGCATGCCTGCGAAGAACAGAACTAGTGGCAGCCACCCTCGAGGAGGCCTGTACAGCATCAAAACCACATTGCAAAGAATGCTTACCCACTTGTTCAGACACATGAACCAAATCCAGCAACTCTTTACACTCAATACCTTCCGCCAAAGCATCCACCTTAGATTTCAATTGTGAAAGGAGATAATTTTGATATTTTAGCATGTGAAACTGACAATTCAACGCTCTCATGGCTAGAGTGGAAGAAGTATACACTTTCTTTCCCCACCTATCCAAAGCCCTTGCCTCTTTATCCGTGGGAACAGGATTTTTAACCACAGAGGCCTTAACACCTTTAGGCCCCTGAGAAACAGTTTCTGGATCCGCCCTAGGACTCTTAAACAAATACTTATGGGCTTGGGCACCCTATAATACCTATCAGGTTTAACAGGAGCAGGAGGCAAAGAGTCAGGGTTCAGGGAAGCCTCTGCAAAACATCCTCCACCACATTCAACACAGGAGGTATAGCTAAGGGCCTATGCTGGGGTAAAACAAGAATTCCCTAAGCCTTTTCCTGGAATCAGAGTAATCCTGGCCTTCCCATTTAAAGTGCTCCCTCATAGAATGCAGAGTCTCTGAAAATGAGAAATCCTCAGGAGGGGAAGCTGTAGGAGTGGAATCATCCACATCAGAATCAGAATAAAGAGGATACTCCTGCAAATCTTCCATAGAAGACTCAGAAGCCTCTGAACACTGTTCAAAACTATCAAACTCGGTTCCACCCTAGGCCTCTTATCAGGAGGGCATAGAACCTCTAATCATAGTAATCAAATCTTCTGCCATTTTAAGCATATGTTTCTTAGGTACAGAACCAAATGCTAGGAGAAGCCCCCACTGAAGCTGAACTTGGCCTACCTCTCAAAGAAGTTTTGGCAACAGAAGGAGAGGCTCTAACTACCTTGGGAAGAGAGGGAAGAACAGTTACCTGAGAAGCCCCTCAGCCTGGCCTACCTCCTGAGAAGGCACATCCTGTAACAGTAAAGTTTCTGCCTGAGACTCCATGGAAACTCCTGGCAAAACCTCTGGCTCCACAGAGCCTTCTAAAGAACCGACGTCCGGGACTGCCGGTTCATCAACCCTAGGCTTCGCTGTTTTGTCCTTGCGCTTCTTGGAAGCGGCCGGAGCATCCGACGGCATGTTATAATTGCAACGCTTCCCAAACACTAACCTGGCACAGTCTAACCTCCTCTTAATAGTGCGCTTGTTAAACCTAGCACAAGAGCGGCAACCAACAACGTCGTGCTCAGGCCCTAAACAAGGAATACACAAGGTATGGTAATCCCTATGAGGTATCTGTTTCCCACAAGAAATACAGTTATTCACTTTTTCTGACATCCGGTTAAATACTGAGGCAAGAAAAAACCAAAATGTTCCCCAACGGGGTACTTAGCCAACTCTGCTTCGGTCTGAAACTCCGGTTTCGGAAATATTTCAGAACGCCAACCTGCACTCGCAAAACTGCTTCTGCATCGGACCATGCGGCAAAAAAGACTGAGGATATGACGTCGGTCATGCGCATTAGTACCCTGACGTACTGACGTCAGTCTAATGCGCCCTGACAGACGTCAGCCATATACTCTGGTATTCGGGCCGACTGGACAGCGGACTACACCCTATAGTAAGGACTGCAGCAATGGGGAACGAAGAACATCACTACTCAAGCCCAAACACTCTAGCCCAAAGGTTCCTGGAGTTCATAAACTCAAATGCCATGGAACAACTAATCACCATCCCCACAACAGGAGAAAACATACTTGATCTCATCATCATGAACATGGGATCACAATGTTCAACACCGGAAGTATACCCCTCACTGGTGAGATCAGATCATAAACTAATCTCGCTGGAGGTCCTCATCCCGCCCTCACCTGAAATAAAAAAAGACCACAGTGAAAAACTTCTCAAAAGCCGACTTCACACTTCTAAAAACTAGTGTGGTCTCCTTTAAGGCCCCTGAGCCAGTGGTAAACATTACTCAAACCGCTGAATCACTTATAAATGCCTTCTACCAGCACCTACAGGACTGCATGGATCAGGCAATCCCAAACAAAACTAAGACTCTTTGTACCAAAGGCAAGCGTCCAGTCTGGTGGACCCCAGCCATAAACAAGCTCTACAACAAAAGGAGGAAGCTACTACAAGACAGAGCAAAATCCTTGAAAGGTAAGACACCTTTGATCATTATAAGTAAAAAACTAAGAGGTCTCATAAAATCATCCAAGGCAAATTTTGAGAGAAAAATCACCAAGGACTCAAAAGACAATCATAAGGCCTTCTTTAGCTATGTTAGAAACCTAGGAGGAAACTCCCAGATATGCTCAGAATTAGTTCAAAATGATGTGTAGATTACTGAACCTACACACATTGCCAACATACTGGCTGACAGGTTCAGTGCAAACTTCTCCCCCCCCTCCTCCCCAAAAGGAGAGATACCTATACCAGAGGATTGTAGCCCCCCAAACATCTCCAACGCCCAGGTGAGAACTGCTCTCTCCAAGGCAAAAAACACAGCATCCATGGGACCGGATGGTGTCCCCGGCTGTGTGCTCCACGAACTCAATGAGGAATTAAACCCGCAGTTAGGACAGCTGTTTAATCTTAGCCTCACCTCAGGATACATACCCAAGGAGTGGCGACGGCGACTCGCGGTCCCACTTCACAAGGCGGTGCCTCCACCGACCTTGGAAATTACCGTCCCATTAGCTTGACAAGCCTTATCTGCAAAGCCATGGAGAGGATCATAATGGAACTCATAAATAAAGACATAGGGAACTTGCAGACTTTGGATCCAACCCAGTTTGGCTTTGTCAAAGGCAGATCATGCCTTTTAAACTTGGTTGACTTTTTCGAGACAGTCACCAAGGCCATTGATGAGGGAAAGGCAGTCCATACAGCCTACCTCGACCTGGCAAAGGCCTTTGACACAATACCCCACTCAGGTATCATCGAAAAACTCATCAGCTTGAATGTAAACCCATACATCACAAGATGGGTTGCAAACTGGCTAAGTGACAGAACCCACAGGGTCAGAGTTGCTGGAGCCATGTCAGACTCAAAGCCTGTCACAAGTGGTGTCCCACAGGGCTCAGTCCTGGGTCCACTCTTGTTCGGCATCTACTTTTCTGAAGTACAAGCAAACACAGGAGGGTTATGGCTGACAAAGTTTGCAGATGACTGCAAACTGGGCGCCATAGTCGAAAACACATCTGACACAGATATCCTTCAGAAGGGCCTCACAGAAACGGATAACTGGTTCCAGAACCATGGCCTACAGTTAAACGCCAAGAAATGCACAGTCATACCCTTCGGGAAAAACAAGGTTACCCCTAGCTACCATATAGGTGGCAATCCACTGAGCACAGAAGAAGTCATCAGGGATCTGGGGACCCAGGTTGACAGTAGCCTTTCGTTTGACACTCATGTTGCTAAAGTAGTTAGGAAAACCTTCTACATTGCCCACCTGATCATGAAGGGATTCACATCTAGATCAAGGGAGGTCATCGTCCCCCTGTACTCATCACTCATTAGACCTATGATTCAGTACAATGCCCCATTCAAAATGTATCTGACCCGACACCTGCAGCAGCTGGAAAGGCCCCAAAAGTTCCTCACCAAAAGGATAAAGGGTCTCAAAAATATGTCTTATGCTGCCCGACTGAAAGAACTCCAGCTCTATTCAGTCTCATACCGCTTGCTCAGAGGTGACCTGTGCCTGACATATAAGGCCATGTCAAACCCAGATTTGATGAATATGCTTCACCTCAGAAAATCTAGATCCCTCAGAACCACAAGGGCGGGAGACTTAAACCTTGACACGGTTATTAATAGAACGTGCTGGAGGGACAGATTCATCACCCAGAGACTCCCTATGCTGTGGAACAAAATCCCGGTACATGTGAGGCAGAGCACCTCGCTGGCCTTGTTCAAGAGGAATCTTGACCAATGGATGGGAGATCGCAGATATACCCCAGGGATTACTTCAGTGTCACTGCTTGACAGAGGCACAGCAAAATAATAGGCATAGTTTTATTCAAACTAAAGGGGTGGCGAAAGCCACATAACTATGGGCTAGGCTTATAAATGCCCTTGGGCAGATAGCCTAGTATGAACCTATGAGGTTGCAATACACACAGGATAGGCTTCAGATAACAATAGGCCTTCACAAAACTTCAGAATCAGTACTTAAATGGGTACAATTACCAGCTGAGTATGCTGAGGTCATTATTATTAACATGAAGACAAGAGAATAGAAAATCAGATTTGGATAAAAGAGGTAGCATGCTGTGAAGGTACAAACAATAGCACTGCTATTAGAATAATTTCCACCTGAAACAGGTGTGAGATGGCTCTGAGCAGCTTAGGAGATTTCATTGTTGAGAATCACATTCAATGGATGTGAAACATCAAAGATCTGGAAATACTGCTGATGCTGGTGGCGACATCAAGTCTGCTACATGTAGTTGTCATAGACAGAAATGGTGAGCAGAACAAAAGGTCTGCTATAAATGCAGACAGGTTAGTGTGGTTAGAGGTCAGTTAAGTGGTTGCAACTAGTGTTGCAATATGCCTATGTGTAATCATTTAACTAACTTGGCTAGACCAGTAATGGGTCCTAGGGCCATTAACCTGGAAACTTGCTATAATGCTATATGGTTGGACCATAAAGATGTCTCCTTCAAAGTAAGAGTAAAATGTGGGACTCCAGCTAACTCTGGAATATGTACGAGTTTCCCTCAGGCAATTATTCTAGTGTTAAGAGAGACACTGCCACAAACTGATGCCCCCCTGAACACAGTGAAAACCACTGCCTATGCAGACATTTTCACTAAAAACATTTACTTATGTGTATACAGAGATAGGCAGTAGTACCTACATAAAATAAGTACAGGACAAACTGCGAAGAAACAGCAGTTCTGTTGAAATGCCAAAAATAGGTCGTCTAAGCAATGGAAGACAATTCCTGGGGAAAAAAATACAGTACCCAGCATGGTGAGAAGTCTGTCATAAAACTAAAGTAGCTACTCTCGGAACCAAGTCAGTTGATGAGAGTGAAATTAGAGATGACTGTTGCATGGAATGCCACGGCTAAGCAGAAGGATTTCGTCAGCTCGGTCTGTAATGTCAAAGACAATACATCACAATGTGATGACCGCTTTGTTTATGGATCAACCTATGCTTAGATGGAGAGTATAGCTAATGAAATGGCCAGAGAGTGATGCTGGAATTGCACTTCAAGTTCTCTACCCACACATTTCTCAATAATTATTCCAAAACCATAAATACAAAACTTTTAGTACAGAACAAGTACTCCGTGTACTGTTCTAGGACAACAGACTTGCATCGATGGCCCCAATACTATCCCAGTAAGTGTCGCTAAAAAGCATGACACTGACCAATATGGTACAACGTAATCACCATATCATTATACACCACAAAGGAGTTTTGTGCCAACTGAATAGAGGAGTGCAATTATTAGATCTGAGCACTAGGGCAGACCTTCCAGAGAAATGGGAAAACACCGACTCAAAGTTTAAGTAGTCTAAAAAGCAAAGCTATGGAAAAAAGGCTGAGGGATATGAGCCCAGTCTGATAATGTCAAGGACAGGGCATCAACACTCAACCAGGCAGATTTCTCCAAGATGGTCACCAAGGCAAAGGACAAGGGCAACATTTATACATGTAGCCTACCTCAACCTGCTCACAGCATCCAACACAGTACTGCACGTGGGCATTGTAGGCAAGCTTTGACAATTACATATCACCTCCTCAGTCATGATTCTGGCAGGCCAGAAGAATCAGGATGGGGGATTCTACATCCACAAAATAGTTGGTATCTACTGGAGTCCTTCATGGATTTATGCTGCTGTCACTCATTTGTGGCTTGTACTTCTCTGAAGTTGTAGTTAACTTCAAAAGTGAATGGCGAACCAGGTTTGCAGATGATTACAAGCTAAGTGCAGTAATTGAATCCCTCAAAGACACACGTATTCCAAGTAGGTCCTACCCAGAATAATAAATGGTTGCCACAGTCATGGTGTAAAATTCATTGGCCAACAAAAATTTATAACACCACATTTGAGAAAGACAGACTCCCCTGAAAAATGACTAGATTGAGAAACCACACCAAGAGCAGAAACAATGGACAATGTGTGTGAGATCACATAGAAAATGGACTTGGACTTTGGTCATCAGGAGTCTACTGTCATAACATGCATGTTGAGAAACCTACAAGCCAGCATGCACCACCTAGGTGCAACAATGTCATTAGTCCATTATACTTAGCAGTCATTACAATAATCTGTTAGTACAGGGATGGGTTTGGTATGTACCAAACATTGATTACACGTTATTCAAAAGACATCTCAAAAGGAAATGTTATTGTGGACAAGTGAGGTAAAATAGGACAGAATGAAAAAGTTAAGTCATCTGAAGAATTTCATATTAATCAGAACTATTGCTAAGCTAGATGTAGCTATTGACAAGAAACTTTGCATTTCAGTGCTTCATATACCAATGGAGAACATGCTGCCCTTGAAGTATAAATGATTTTTGGCTGTTGGCCGAGGCGCTAGAGAAGTGAGATTTTTTCTATTCATTAAATTTTAGAAAGTTGAGCTGTTACTCACTGGTGTTCTTGTGGTCGTTGCTGTTATAAATGTTTTTTGTTGCATTAAAATGCATGTGCTGATGATATTGCCATAACAGTGCCTGACATAGATCAGCTATGAAGGAGGGAATAACTGGAGAATAACAGGCTCATAGTTCTTCGCTAGTCATGCAGTCCATGAAATGTTTATGGTGCATAGCCCAAACTTCCACTTGCTGCAAAGCACTATCTGGTGAAATGACTTAATTTATGCTCCACAGTAGACAAGTAAGAGTGGCAACTTTCAAGCCGTTTTTTTTGTTACATGAAGCATCTCTTTAGTGCAGCAGAGATGAGGTCCTCTGCACTAACTGTTACACAGTAACATAATAGCTGACATCCTTTAGAGTCTGATCTTCTAGAGAAAGTGTATCTCAGTAATGTGCAACAATAAGGACATAATGTTGCTGAAGACTGGACATTTCTGGCAATCACTCCAAATAATGCAAACCATATAACCTGAGAAATGTCAACTTCTGTGTGGTTTCTGAAGGCTGTACGTAAGGTACTGCAAAGATATGATAACAAAAATGCAATAGATTTAGATGATGATAGACTACCCAGGCCATATTAACACATGTATTTATATTTATGTGCAATGAATGAAGACAAACAATTAATGACAATATGAATGACACAGCAGCTTTTCTATAATAATCAGAAAGTCATACTAAAATCAGAAATAGTACTGCATACAACATAGTGATTTTCCGAGGGGGGCAGTCACTAACATGTTTGTAGGAAATTTAGAACTAATTTAGATGATCCTAGGACTTCCTTGACATCAACAGTAGCTGTCCCCTCTGACTTCACTAAGTAAAGGTGTGTCCCACTTGGATCGCTTTTAATGCAATGCTATTGCCACATACGCTTCCAAACTGTGAACCAGACTCTGGAATTCTTGGCATGCTTTACTCTCCTACACTAACGTTCACACTCTATGGCATTTAAAGTGACTAAGCTTTGCATGCACCCTGTAAAACTCAAGTAAAGTTGTTGCTTGGATGGTGGAAGACCTAGGTGGGCTAGGGTCAGTCAGCCAATCGCTTCCATAGTGTGAACCAGACTCTGAAATTCTTGGCATGCTTTACTCTCCTACACTAACGTTCACACTCTATGGCATTGAAAGTGACTAAGCCTTGCATGCACCCCGTAAAAAGTACAGTTTTGTACCTACCATAAATGTAGATGTCCGAACTGGATAGCATCTGCAGTCATAACAAGTGGGTTGTCCTGTCGTCAGGCAGCCCTGCAGTCGGCCGGATTCCAAAGTCCGGGTCCGGCTTCGGCTGATGTCGCACTCCACCCGACGTCATCTCTGTTGGTCTTCGGGTATAAAAGCATCAGCCGACGCCATTTTCCTCAGTGTTTCTTGCCCCAGATGCCAGCAGCCCTCTTGCAGGCTAAAATTTGGATAGATGCCAATGTTTCCAAATAGATAGAGGTAAACACAACAATAAGCATATATGTACATATATACAAACAAATACACCATAAAGACTCCCCCAACAGCTAGCTATTAGGAGGGTAAACACCCTAGGAGTACCACAGAGGGAAGGAGGGAGGGTAATCCTGACTGCAGATGCTATCCAGTTCGACATCTACATTTATGGTAGGTACAAAACTGTACTATGTCCTTCATGGATGCATCTGCAGTCATAACAAGTGGGTAGAATACCATAGCCAACTAGGGAGGAGGATAAAAGTAGATTATGGTGTGTTTAGGATCCCTTGCAGTACAGCAGTGGCAAACCCTGCTCGGGATCTGGAATATAGAGGCAAATTATAATGCTTGGCAAATGTATGCACGGAGGTCCAAGTAGCCGCCTCAATAATGTCTTTGGTTGCCACTCCTCGTAAGAAGGCTGTGGTAGTGGCTGTTGCCCTTGTAGAATGAGGTCTTATGTTCTGTGGAATTGGTTTTCCATGGAAGGAGTAACAGTATCGTATGCAATTTCCTATCCATTTGGAGATTGTCTGTTTGGAAATAGCTTTTCCTTCCCTTCCTGTTGCATAGGCTACAAAAGTTGGTCAGTCTCTCTGCTATTTCTGTTCTGTCCAAGTAGTAGCGTAGCTGTCTATGTACATCCAAGGTATGCAGTATTCTTTCCCCTCTGTTTTGTGGGTTGGGAAAGAAGGTAGGTAGGTGGATTGCCTGGTTTAAAGATACTCTGGATACCACCTTGGGCATAAATGTAGGATTAGTTCTCATGGACACTCTATCTTGGTGGAAGATTAGGAAGGGTTGCACTGCCATTAAGGCCTGTAGTTCTGAAACCCTCCTTGCTGAAGTAATTGCCAGTAGGAAAGCAGTTTTCCATGACAGGTGTTGTAGGTCTGCTGTTGCTGCTGGTTCAAAGGGTGATAGTGTCAACTTTTCTAGCACAAAGTTTAAATCCCAGGCTGGTAATGGTGGTTTCCTTGGAGGTTTTACATTCTTGATTCCTCTGAGGAACTGCCTGAGCAAAGGGTGCGAAAAACAGGTGGATCAAAGCTGTATTCTGCTGAAATAGCTGATGCATGTATCTTGATGGAGGAGTAGGACAGGCCTGAATGAAGAAGTTCGCCAGATACTCCAGAATGTTAGGCATATCTATGTTTGACACATCTTTTCCTCTTTCGGTACTCCAAATGACAAACCTTTTCCATTTTCCAGCATAGTTCCTTCTTGTTGAAGGTCTGCGTGCTTCAAGAATAATGTCTTTAACTCTTTGGGAAAGTTCTGGATTAGCTGCTGCTATGTGATGTTCCATGCAGTCAGTTGCAGCGTTTTAGGTTTGGATGTATGATGCTGTAGTTGTTCTGAGTTAACATCAAAGGCATCAGGGTATTGGCCACATATTGTTCGAGACATGCTCTTCAGTAGTGGGTACCAGTGTTGTCTTGGCCAGTTTGGGGCTATCAGGATTATCCTTGGACGTTCTTCCTTGATTTTTAGTAGTACCTTGTGTATCAAAGGAAGAGGTGGGAATGCATATGCTGTTAGGCCTTTCCAGTTGAAGGAGAGTGAGTCCACTTTCCATGCTAGTGGGTGGAATGTCCTTGTGCAGAATTTTTTGAGCTGGTGATTGAGAGGTGATGCGAATAGGTCTATCTGTGGCATTCCCCATTTCTTTGAGATGGTCTTGAAGATGTCCGGGTGCAGCTTCCATTCGTGGGCATCCGGTGGTTCTGCTTAATATGTCTGCTAGAGTATTGTCTTTCCCCGGTACAAACATTGCCTGTAACTGAATGTTGTAGCTGAGTGCCAGGGTCCACAGCTCCAAGGTCATTCTGCATAGGGGTATGAATGAGTGCCTCCCTGTTTGTTGATGTACCACATGACTGTGGTGTTGTCTGTCCTTATCATCAACTGGCCCTCTTTGAGGAATGGTTTGAACTTTTGGATTGCCAGTTTTACTGCCAGCATTTCTTTTAGATTGATGTGCAGGTGAAGTTGATCCTGTGTCCACAATCCTTGCACGCATTTGTCCAGCATGTGGGCCCCCATCCTAGGTCTGAAGCGTCTGTTGTGATGGTCTGGCTTGGTTGACATCTGCGAAAGGGTAGGCCTGGGTTTGACTGGCATGCCTGAGCCCACCATAGGAACTCCTGTTTTAAGCATGGAATTAGTGGGATTTCTGTTTCTAGACTGTGTCTGTGTTGGGACCATAAATTCTTTAGGTACCACTGTAGTTTCCTCATATGTAGTCTGGCAAAGGGGACCAAGATTATGCATGATGCCATGAAGCCCAAGGCCTGCAGAAATTTTCTTGCTGTTAACTTGTTCAGTTTTGTTAGTGCCAAGAAGTAAAGAGGAAGTTCTTTTTGCTTTTCTGTAGTCAGGAATGCCATTTGTTGTACTGTGTCCAATTCGCCCAAGAATGTCCTTGTTTGGGATGGTATCAGCCTTGACTTTTGTAAATTGACTGTGTATCCCAGTCCTTGTAGCAAGTAAATGACCCTTTGTAAATCTGTTGTCAGCTTGCTTTTGTTGTCCCCTTGTAGTAGGCAGTCGTCCAGGTATGGGTAAATCTGAATTCCCTGTAGTCTGCAATGGGCGATTACTGATGCCAGGCATTTTGTAAATACTCTGGGCGCAGTAGATAAGCCAAAGGGCAATGCTGAGAATTGATAGTGCTCTGATCCTGCAAGAAATCTGAGGTATCTTCTGCAGATTGATCGAATGGGGACGTGCAGGTATGCCTCCTTGAGATCTAGAGTTACCAGCCAAGACTCCTTGCCCAGCATGGGAAGAAGTTGCTGTAGGGTCAGCATTTTGAATTTTGGGACAATGATGTATGTATTTAAGGTGGACAGGTCGAGAATTGGTCTCCAACTTTTATCCTTTCTTGGAACTAGGAATAGTCTGGAATAGAACCCCTTTCCTTGTTCTGCTGTTGGCACTCTTTCCACAGCTCTCATGTTTGCTAACTCCATTATCTGGCGTAGAGCCTCTGTTTTTTGATTTGGAGGTAGATTTGGCATTCCTCTTTTGACTGGTAAAGTGTGGAAGTGGAACCGTAACCTTGATCTATGGTTTGTAAAATCCACTTGTCTTTTGTTATGTAGTGCCAGTTCTTTGAAAATAAGGTTAACTTTCTGCCTAGAGGAGCTGCTATTTGTTCCCTGGTAGGCGGAGTTAGGATTAAGTCACTGTGGTTGTGCTGATGTAGTGGCAGTGGCTGCGTCTGTGCCTCTGTTGTTACCTTGCCACTGTCGTCCTCTGTAGGCACCTCCTCTGGATTGGTTTCTGCCTCTGGAACGTCTATTCCTGCCCCTTTGAAATTTTGTGGAGTCAGGAAAGGACCAATTTTGGCAGGCCAGTTCCTGCTAAACCTTGGGGTTGAACCTGCAAGAAATCTTTAACAGTTTGAACAGATTTTGCCTTTTCTTCCATTTTCTTCATAACCTGCTGGGCAGGTGTACCAAACAAACTTGTCTTGTCCATAGGAGCATCTAGCAACTTAGCTTTAACATGATCCGGTAAAGCTTGTTCCTTTAGCCATGCATGCCTTCTTATCACTGCGCCTGTCATGGCTGATCTAAATGAAGCCTCCAGTGCATCATAGCCACATTTTAAGGAATGGTTGCTAACCTGTTGTATGTTATTTACCATCTCTAATACATATTTCTTATCAAGAGATTCATCAGTGGTTAGTTTTTAGTTAACTGATCAAGCATAAACTCTTGGTATTGTATCATGTGAAACTGACAGTTTAAAGCTCTAGCTGAGAGAGTAGCTGAAGTGTAGACCTTTTACCCCATCTGTCTAATGACCTTGCTTCCCTTTCAGAAGGAATAGGGTTTTTAGCTGTGGTCGCGGCTACTGCCTTGGGACCCTGGGATATAGTTTCTGGGTCTGCAAGTGGGGCCTTGTAAAGGTGGTGATGAGTATCTGGCACCCTGTAAAATCTGTCTGGTTTGGCAGGGGCTGGGGGTAAAGAATCTGGAGCGGAGCAAACATCATTGAAAGCATCATCCACCACAGAGAGAACAGGAGGTATAGCTAAGGGCCTGTGCTGTGGGAGGTGCAGAAAGGTCCTAAGTCTTTTCTGGAGTCTGAAAAATCCTGTTGCTGCCATTGGAACTGTTCTAGCATGGCATGCAAGGTTTCCCCAAAGGAGAATTCTTCTGGTGGGGAAGCAGCTGGAATGGATTCTTCAGCATCAGAATCTTCAAAATTGGAGAAGGGAGCCTCTGGCTGGTCAGTAATGTCTGATTCATCAGCAGAATCATCAGAAGACACTGGCTCAGGGGGCTCTGCCCTAGGTCTCTTCTCTGGGGGCTGAGAGGCCCTGTCTGGGTGAGATTGAGATCCTCTAATTAAAGAAATTAAATCTTCTGCCAAAGAAAGCATTTGAGAACTAGAAGAGGGCCTGGATGTGGGGGGTTAACAGGCACTGATTTAGTAGTCTTGGCTGCTTTAGCCCTGGCGAAGGCCTTAATGGACATGGCTGCTGGAGGCCTAGCAGCACCACGTGCTGGGGTAGAGACATCCAAGGGGATGGTGTCTGATAAGTCAACCACCGTAGTGGGTAAAATTTCTGAGGTCGATTCAAGAGTTGTAGCAGGGGCCTCAGTTGTAAGAATAGGTTCAGCTGTACTTTGATCAGTTTTCTCGGTTTCGCCGAAACCGAGACACTCGCGTTTGCTTTACCGTGGTTTCGCGAAACCGCAGACCGCGAGTGTCGGTCTTTATCTTTGCGCTTTTGGAAGATTGGGTAGTCGGAGGATCCGGCGGCATAATGTACGCAAAATCAGTACCGAAAAACTGTTCTGCAAACTCCGACCGGCGCCTAAGCGTGTCGGTTGAAGGAGGCACAGGCGAACAGGCTGCTACGTCGTGGGCTGGGCCTAAACAAGGCAGACAGTAAGAGTGGAAATCTTTATGAGGTATTTGTTTCCCACAGGTTAAACAATTGTTAACTTTTTCTGACATCGGCTGAGGCAAGAAAGAGTCCCCAACGGGTACTTAGCTTTAGAAGTCTTGGTAGTATTCGGTAGAAGTAATCTCTGGATCCGACCGACCGGCACTTGCGAACAGCTTCTGCTTCGGGTGCCACGCGGCAAGAAAGACTGAGGAAAATGGCGTCGGCTGATGCTTTTATACCCGAAGACCAACAGAGATGACGTCGGGTGGAGTGCGACATCAGCCGAAGCCGGACCCGGACTTTGGAATCCGGCCGACTGCAGGGCTGCCTGACGACAGGACAACCCACTTGTTATGACTGCAGATGCATCCATGAAGGACATCTCAAGTAAAGTAGTTGCTTGGGTGGTGGAAGACCTAGGTGGGCTAGGGTGGAACTGACTGGTGGGTCAGACAGCCAATCACCACAAGAAAGCAGATGTTTGCATGCAAAGGTTACAGCTATGGATAAAGGGCATTAGCTTGGTCCAGCCAGTCTCATGAAAGTTGCCTACTGTGGTGTTTTCGTGGAAGCAAACATGCCTTTGAGAAGTCATAGCAATACCTTCCATGACAACAGAGCTGCTAATGTCAGGCATAAGTAGTAAAGGCCTGGTGGCTGACAGACTGTCAAACACATAGGGAATAAACGGTTCCAGAGTGACACTCACCCTCTAAGGATCAAATGCACTAACAGAGGGAAAGGGGGGCCAATGGCCATGAAGTACTGGGAATGAAAAAAATTGTGTGTGTGTGTGTGTGTGTGTGTGTGTATATATATATATATATATATATATATATATATATATATATATACACACACACACACACACACACACATACATGTGTATATAGGTTTACTATCATGTCGTCGAAATTTTAAATAAAATGTGTATGTATTTGCAAATTGTTTCACCGAACGTACACATTTTTGTATGGCCCTAATGTCGAAAACAAGTGTTAATTGATGAAAATGTCACTCGCGACATTACCGACAATCAACAGCACTCCCACCCTTCCCGTAACTAACTACCTAACTAGCCTAAACTCACAGTTATGCAGGGGGGCAAGCCCCCCTGCACCCTCCACACCCCCCCTAACTTAATATTCCAACTCCGAGATCGCACTACAGTGAGGAAAGGGATGTATTTCCCTAACCTCACTGTGCATGATCTTACATGAGCGAAAGTTATAATTGAATGCACAGTCCATTCAATGATAACGTTAGCTCACATAATCTGCGAACTATGAAGTATTGAACATATGTTGTTCGAATACTTCATAATCTGCAATGGCATTTTGATAGTAAACAGTGTGTGTGTGTATATATATATATATATATATATATATATAGATATACACACACATACACACACATATATGTGTGTATATATATATATATATATATATATATATATATATATATATATATATATATACACACATATATGTGTATATATATATATATATATATATATATATATATATATATATATACATACACATGTATGTGTATGTATAGATATAGGTTCATACTAGGCTATCAGCCCCTAGGGCATTTATAAGCCTATCAACATTCTAAAAAAGATGAGCCAGCACGTACAGTTCTCTCGAACCCAACTTTATTTTTGAGCAGATTCCACTAAATATTAAGGAATCCTAATAACCAAGCATACCGGTTTCGGCCATGTCATGGCCTTTATCAATGCATAAATTCTGTACAAGTCAGGAAACCCGACCCCTAGTGAGCAACCTATATATACTCCACATTTAAAGTGATATATGTTCTTATACAATAAATGAATGTATTGGAACAAAACAACATTTCTACCCCCATAATAGTATAATTCAACATAATAAACATGTAGAATACATTTATGATCATGAACCTCCTCAAAATTATTATAAGAACAAGGGAATATACCATAACCAAAATATTTGGTAAGCCTTAAATAATAATTAAAATAATTTTTCCAAAACAATCTTGTATATGAATGACATGTGTTTTATATATTGATAAACCTCAAGATTTGTATTAATCATGAACATTCATTCCCACTAGTATCACAATAGTGGTTCAGGCTATCCAAATACTGTATAATATATACGTAAATTTGTGATATCATAAACTCAACTCAACAAAACATGGAAATAGTATATACATCCTCCATGTTCCTGTTAGTTTTCAAATATCCCTTGAACCAAAATTCATAAATGGTACATAAACCACCTTTCTATAGATCATAATATGTATATATGACTTGTAAAGGTCTATTCTAACATATTTAAACCAGGTCTAAATAAACCACCCAATTGAATTATCCACCTATTTTCCATTTGATTGAGTTTTTGATGCCATCCGGCTTTAAAACTCCTATGAAGGGTTATCCTATCTATAACAACAAACCGGAAAATTGCTGAGGAATGTTCCAAGGTGTGTTTGAATAAGGCATTGGCAACACGTTTATTCTTAATTGCACTTAAATGTTCCCCTATTCTAAATTTGACAGGTCTGGACATTTGTCCGACATAAAATGCTGAACAACTACAGGTAGCCAAATACACCACCCAATCTGTGCTGCAATTGGCAAAAACCCTTATCTCAAAAATTCTAGACGTATTTTTGCTAGAAAATTCTTTGGTTTGCTGCAAATGTTGGCAAGCAGCACAATGCCCACAAGGATAACACCCCCTTAGTATTTCACCACTTAGAGTTCTTTGTTGTGGTATATTTGGAATGTATCTTTTGTAATGTGTGAAGTGAGAATTCATGTTTCTGCCCCGCCGGTAAGAAAACTGACAGTTTTCAGGCAACAACCTACCTAAAACCTCATGTGACAAAAGAATGCCCCAATGTTGGTTAATGACATCCCTGAAACGATTGGTATTAGTACCATAGGTAGTTACCAACCGTATCGGTTGATTGTTACTTACTTTCTTACAATCCCTGTTGTTTATTTTATAACATAATAGATCCTGACGTGTCATTCTATTAGTTTGTCCCTCAGCTTTGGCTAGTAGTTGAGATTCATAACCCCTTTGTAGAAACCTGCGCGATAAATCCAGACTACAATCCAAATAATCTTGATCAGATGAACAAATACGTCTGATTCTCAAACTAACAGGAACATGGAGGATGTATATACTATTTCCATGTTTTGTTGAGTTGAGTTTATGATATCACAAATTTACGTATATATTATACAGTATTTGGATAGCCTGAACCACTATTGTGATACTAGTGGGAATGAATGTTCATGATTAATACAAATCTTGAGGTTTATCAATATATAAAACACATGTCATTCATATACAAGATTGTTTTGGAAAAATTATTTTAATTATTATTTAAGGCTTACCAAATATTTTGGTTATGGTATATTCCCTTGTTCTTATAATAATTTTGAGGAGGTTCATGATCATAAATGTATTCTACATGTTTATTATGTTGAATTATACTATTATGGGGGTAGAAATGTTGTTTTGTTCCAATACATTCATTTATTGTATAAGAACATATATCACTTTAAATGTGGAGTATATATAGGTTGCTCACTAGGGGTCGGGTTTCCTGACTTGTACAGAATTTATGCATTGATAAAGGCCATGACATGGCCGAAACCGGTATGCTTGGTTATTAGGATTCCTTAATATTTAGTGGAATCTGCTCAAAAATAAAGTTGGGTTCGAGAGAACTGTACGTGCTGGCTCATCTTTTTTAGAATGTTGATGGATTGCTTGGAGCCGTGCATGTTGTCCGGCGTGCGCGTACCCTGGTTTGGAGTCATTTATAAGCCTAGCCAGAGTGTGTTTGGCTGTCGCCACCCATTTTAAATTAATTTTGCTATGCCCTTTTTCGAGGTTAGTATACTGTGCCTCTGTCTAACAGTGACACAGAAGTGATACCCGGGGTAAACCTACGATCTCCCATCCACTCATCAAGATTCCTCTTGAAGAGAGTCAATGAGGGACTCTGCCTAACCTGGACTGGGATTTTATTCCAGAGTGAAGGGAGCCTCTGGGTTATGAATCTGTCCCTCCAGCATGTCCTATTTATTTCAGTGCTGAGATTCAAGTCTCTCGAGTGCGTAGCTCGATGTGATTTGGATCTTCTGAGGTGCAGCATGTCCATTAATTCCGGGTTGGACATGGCTTTATATGTCAGGCACAGATCACCTCTGAGCAGGCAGTATGCCACTGAGTAGAGCTGGAGATTCTTTAACTGGGCAGCATATGGCATCTGTTTGAGCCCTATGATCCTCTTGGTGAGGTACTTTTGGGGTCTTTCCAGTTGCTGCAGGTGTCTGGTAAGGTACATCCCAAAAGGGGCATTGTACTCAATTATGGGCCTGATGAGGGATGAGTAAAGAGGCACGATGACCTCCCCTGATCTAGACGTGAATCCCTTCATGATTAGGTGGGCTATATAAAATGTTTTTCTAACCACTTTGGCCACATGGTTGTCAAATGAGAGATTGCTATCAACTTGGGTCCCCAGGTCCCTAATTACTTCTTCTGTACTTAATGGATTACCACCTATGTGGTAATTTGTGGGCACTTTGTGTTTGCCAAAGGGGACGACTATACACTCTTTGGCATTTAGCTTGAGGCCATGGCTCTGGCACCAGTTGTCTGTTTCTATAAGGCCCTTTTGGAGGATGCTTGTGTCGGCTGGAGAGTCGATTATGGCGCCCAGTTTGCAGTCATCTGAGAACTTAGTCAGCCACAGTCCTTCCGTGTTGGCCTGTACCTCCGAGAAATATATACCGAACAAGAGAGGTCCCAGGACTGAGCCTTGTGGGACGCCACTTGTAACTGGTTTGGAGTCTGAAATGGCTCCAGCAATTCTAACCATGTGGGTTCTGTCCTTGAGCCAGTTTGCAATCCATCTAGTGACATAGGGGTTTATATTTAAGCTGGTGAGCTTATCTATAATGCCCGAGTGGGGTATTGTATCGAAGGCTTTTGCGAGGTCCAGGTAGGCTGTGTGGACCACCTTCCCCTCGTCAATGGCCTTGGTGACTGTTTCAAAGAAATCAACCAGGTTTAAGAGGCAGGATCTGCCCTTAAAGCCGAACTGGGTAGGATCCAGTGTCTGTAGGTCCCCAATATCTTTATTTATGAGGTCCATGATGATCCTTTCCACAGCTTTGCAGACCAAGCTAATCAGGCTTATGGGGCGATAGTTTCCAGGATCCGTTGAGGCACCACCTTTGTGGAGAGGGACCACTGTTGCTGTACGCCACTCTTTGGATACATATCCTGTAGTAAGGCTGAGATTGAACCCTAGTTTTATGTTTGGGTTTAGCTCTTCTTGGAGTTCATGTAGGACGCAGCCCGGGACACTGTCTGGTCCCATTGATGCTGTGTTTTTTGCTTTGGAGAGGGCAGCTCTTACCTGAGCATCTGAGATGTCAGGGGGGCAGCACTCTCATGGGATAAATATTTGCCCTTTTGGTGGGGAGGGGGGAGGAGTTTGCGCTGAACCTGTCAGCTAGGATGTTGGCAATGTCTGTGGGTTCGGTGTATTTTTTGTCATTTTGGACTAATTTTGAGCATATCTGGGAATTCCCACCCAGGTTCCTAACATAACTAAAGAAAGCCTTGTGATTATCCTTATTGTCCTGTGCAATTTTTCTCTCAAAGCTGGCCTTAGACGATTTTATGAGTGCCTGTAGTTTTTTGCTAATACTGATCAGAGATGCCTTCCCTTTTTGGGATTTTGCTCTATCATATAGTAGCTTCCTCCTTCTATTGTATAGTTTTTGTTTATGGCCGGGGTCCACCAAACAGGACGTCTGCCTTTGGAGGATTGGGTCTTGGTTTTATTTGGGATTGCATGATCCATGCATTCCTGAAGGTGTTCATAGAATGTGTTTATAAAGGATTCTGCGGTCTGGGCTGTATTTTCCACAGGCCCGGGGGCTTTGAAGGATTCCACCTCTGTTTTGAGGAGTGTGAAATTTGCTTTAAAGAAGTTTTTCACTGTGGTTTTCAGGGCAGGGGGTGGAGTCGGGATGTGAATATCCAGTGAGATTAGTTTATGGTCTGATCTTACCAGTGAGTGAGGGATACACTTCTGGTCTGGAGCATAGAGTCCCCATGTTGGTGATGATCAGGTTCAGTATGTTTTCCCCTCTTGTGGGAGTGGTAACAAGTTGTTCCATAGCATTTGAGTTTATAAATTCTAGGAACCTTTGGACTAGGGTGGTGGAGCTAGAGTAATGCTCCCAGTCTACATTTGGGTAGTTGAAGTCGCCCAATATAATGGTGTTTGGAGACACCTTCATATTTTCCAGTGTTCTAAGGAAGGCCGAGTGGGGTTCCTGGGTTTGGGAGGGTGGTCTGTAGCAGGCTATAAACTGGAAGGCAGCTTTACCCACTGTTAGTTGCACATGGATAGTCTCTAATGCTTCGTGCTGTGCCACCAACCTGGAGATGTGAGTATCTTTGACGAATATTGATACTCCCCCTCCTTTTGTGGTACGGTCCAAGTTTTGGGGCCGAAAAGCATGGTATGAGATATAACCTGGTAGTGCTGGGGTGCTCTCGGGAGCCTTGAACCAGGTTTCTGTTACTGCACAGATACTGATGTTCTCCATGCTAAGGAGAGTTTCGAGTGCATGCATCTTTTGGTTTAGACTTCTGGCATTGAGAGTAGGATTACTCTTAGTTTCTTATCTCTTGTGATACCTATGGAGGTGGGTTTGTCTTTTGAGCCTTGCCTACAAAAAGGCACTATGGGGGAAGCAAGAGCCTTTGCCAATATCCGAAAGCCCAGGGGTGACAGGTGCAAGCCGTCCCTAGCGAAGCATCGTGGCTTGTCGAGCATGTCATCCCAGGCTGACAGGCATTGGATCCCCTTTGAATGACACCAATACTTAAGCCAATTGTTGAAATTGATCATCTTGTCTTCATATTGTGGCATCATTCTTGGTGAGGGTAAGATGCTACTCAAGGTCAGGGTCATACCGGCCTGGGCTACATGCTCAGAGAGCTCCTCTATGTCTCTCTTCATGTAGTCCAGGGAGGTACGTCTCAGGTCATTCACAAAAGCATGGACAATGACTGAGTCATATTTGTACTTGCCTTGGAGTGACCTGAGTGCTTGTGTTATGTGGCGGATCCTAGCGCCCGACAGGCAGCTCACCATGACCTTCTCCTTGTTTAGCCTGGTGAGCGGGACGTCAAGTGCGCCTGACGATAGAGTCACCTATTACAAGTGTATCAGGTGTGTTGTTTAGCCTTAAGGGCTGTGACTGTTTGGCACACTGGCTTTGTGAGCTATGTGTTGCACGTGTTTTGTTTTGGGGTAGCGGTTGCTTGGGTGTCTGCTTTGGAGGTCTCTGCTGCTTAGGCAGATTTTTATTTAGAGCCTCCGAGTATGTTTTTGTGTGTTTATGTGTTTGGTTTGCTGTCGTGGTAGGTCTATGTGAGACTGGAATTGTAGTGAGTGTGGTTTCCTTCTCCTCCTGACTGGTTTCGCCAGTAGTGAGTTGAGAGAGCTTAGCCTCCAGTATGGCTATATGGTTGCATCTCTCACATGTGTTGGAATTTGTTGGGAGGAGGAGAGGGCTGTCTGTGTACATGAAGCAGCTGTAACATTGCCTCAAGATTCCCAGATTCACCAGCTGGACCGGAGAGGAAATTGACAACTGACCTTTGGACATGCTAGAATAGTATTGGGAATTCCTTTATAATTGAAGAAAAAGGGCCAATGGGGAACGAGGTACTCAAGGGGAGTTTGTGAGGGTGTAGTGCTTTTAATATTTTAGTGCTGACTTATATAATTGCTTTAGTGAGCAAGTGCCAGGTAACTTAAATGCATTGTGTTACACGCAACTTAAATGCAAAAACGACAAACAGTAACTTTCTTTCAAGTGAAACAAGGAAATAAGTACAGTAAGCAATGCAGATATCACTAGGGATCCATAGAAGCGCTGAAAAGCCGCGTTTTAGGTGGAATTAGCGTTTCAGGGAAATAAGCAAACAAGCAGCATACAAATAAAGCTAGATTCAGCAGGCCTGGATCTAGTCTATGCTACAGCAAACAAGGTGTACCAATTTCAGTAAGAAACAGTTCAAATATGCAGGCACTATAAGCCTTTAACCAGAAATTCCCAGTTCAGAAGGGCAGAGTCCAGCCTCTCCTCCCCCAAGAGTGCAGACCACGGACCCTTTTAATGCAAAATAACTGGCCTGAAGCCCAAGTGCTTAAACCAGAATTAATACACTTTTAGAATAACAGACACTGAGCCCTCAATCAGCAGTTCCCAACTTAGAAGGATGTAAGCTACCTGGCCTGCCACCACAGTGCAGGCCACAAACCTTCCTAATGTAAAACAACTGGTCTGAAGCCCAAGTGCTTAATCCAAAAGACTTAGAATGATAGCTACACTTTAATCAAGTTACTACCAAGCAGTAATAAATACAAATGAATACTTTAAAGAATGCCTGGATTAGTGCTCAGGTTATACAAACAAAGCTAGATTCAGCAGGCCTGGATCTAGTCTATGCTACAGCAAACAAGGTACACCAATTTCAGTAAGAAGCAGTTTAGATATGCAGGCACTATAAGCCTTTAACCAGAAATTCCCAGCTAGAAGGGCAGAGTCCAGCCTCTCTTCCCACAAGAGTGCAGACCACAAACCTTCCTAATGTAAAACAACTGGTCTGAAGCCCAAGTGCTTAAACTAAAAGGCTTAGAATTAGTTACACCAAGCAGTAATAAATACAATTGAGTACTTTTAAGATGACGCAAAAGCAAAATAAAGTAGGAAGAAACACAAATACAGTAAAAGCAGATTTTTTTTTTGAGTGAGCAAATGAGATGGGCCCAAGAGTTACAGGACAGAAAAGTGCAAATGCAGGCCTTCAAATCAGAAAGTTGAGAAAGATGGAAGACAGCCCAAACGGCCAATAACTACAAATTGTGGGCCAGAACCACTCCTTATGTGGTAGACCGGTTACCTAGTGCTTACCACTCCCACTGATAAGCTAGAAGGCTTCTGGGCTCAGAAGCTTAAAATAGTCCTGGATACAGCAAATCTGTATCTGGAACACTAATTACAGGAAAGGTAGGAAACAGGCTTATAATTGTTTTTTTCAGCAAAGAAGCAAAAACAGTAGTAAAAACAATTCACATGCAGTGCAAGCTGGCACACTTGAGTATGTAGCAATATTTGTCCACACACAGTTTGAAAAAATGTAATTAAATTAAAAAGGACTAAAAGCAAGTGCAGAAAGGGTTTATTAGGTAGAATGCAGTAAAGAGATGGGACTGGGGGAGTGTCCTAGATCAAATCTACAGTGGGGCGGGCACTAGAAAAGTCACCAAATTTAAACTACTTCCAGAACAGGGAGGGGGGGTGGGTAAAAGTTTCAACAGAGATGTGAGAAATCAGAGTGCAAATGATAAAACCCAAAAAATATATACTGATCTCTGTATATTTGCAGAACACTAAGACAACAGATATCTAAGCAACAATTTAGTTCTATAATACAGAAAAAATATACTCAGCTTTATATATTTGCAGATAGTCTTGCAAGGCTGTTCCACTTTAAATGCAGACTGCTGCTATTAACAGTTCAAATTAAGGGAACCTTGAGTTAACAACCCACAAGAATAGAAGCCACAATGAGGGGGGGTGGGGAATAAAGTTTCAACAGAGATGTGAGGAATCAGAGTGCAAATTATAAAATCCAAAAAATATATACTGATCTCTGTATATTTGCAGAACACTAAGACAACAGATATCTAAGCAACAATTTAGCTCTATAATACAGAATACAGAAAAATATACTCGGCTCTATATATTTCCAGATAGTCTTGTAAGGCTGTTCCACTTTAAATGCAGACTGCTGCTATTAACAGTTCAAATTAAGGGAACCTTGAGTTAACAACACACAAGCAATAGAAGCCACAATGAGGGGGGGGGGGGAGTTTCAACAGAGATGTGAGGAATCAGAGTGCAAATTATAAAACCCAAAAAATATATACTGATCCCTGTATATTTGCAGAACACTAAGACAACAGATATCTAAGCAACAATTTAGCTCTATAATACAGAATAATACAGAAAAATATACTCAGCTCTATATATTTGCTGATAGTCTTGTAAGGCTGTTCCACTTTAAATGCAGACTGCTGCTATTAACAGTTCAAATTAAGGAACCTTGAGTTAACAACACACAAGCAATAGAAGCCACAATGAGGGGGTGGGGAAGAAAGTTTCAATAGAGATGTGAGGAATCAGAGTGCAAATTATAAAACCCAAAAAATATATACTGATCTCTGTATATTTGCAGAACACCAAGACAACAGATATCTAAGCAACAATTTAGCTCTATAATACAGAATAATACAGAAAAATATACTCAGCTCTATATATTTGCAGAAAGTCTTGTAAGGCTGTTCCACTTATATATATATATACATACACACACATATATAAAAATAATAGAGTGCTACAGAATCCTGAAAGCTCAAAATCCTAAGACCAAAATCTCGAAAGTTCAAAATACTGAAAACACACAGGATACCAACACTTACTATATTCCAGCACAAGTACATACAGAAACATATTACCCTCCAACTATACACAGGGGGGCAAGCCCCCCTGAAACACCCATGCTGCGCTCCCTACACCCCCTGCTACTTAAATATATCAAATCTGAGATTGCACTTCACAACACTAAGTGCAATCTCGGAGTTGACATATTTAAGCAGCAGGGGGGGCTTGTCCCCCTGCTTGTACTTGGGGAAGAATAATATGGTTTGTCTTTTATTTGTTTCTGTATGTACTTGTGCTGGAATATAGTAAGTGTTGGTATCCTGTTTGTTTTCAGTATTTTGAACTTAAGATTTTGGTCTTTCAGGATGCTGTAGTGCTTATATATATATATATATATATATATATATATATATATATATATATATATATATGAAGAAGAAAAATAGAGTACTGTAAAATACTGGTAGAGCAAAGCAAGGCACAGAGACAGCATAGATAGCATAAAAAGTTTTATTTGTGTGAGCACTTTCATGGCTTAACCTGCCGCTTCATCAGACATTTTGAAAAAAAACATTTTGAGTGTTACATTTAAAGAACTCTTAGTCAACAGTAACACAGTTACAATCATTATCTAGTCAATTAAAAAGATAGGCAATATATGAAAAAACTATAAAAATGATAAATAAACCTACCTAAATCTACTTACAATTCACTCAAAAATAACAGAAGCATCTCATGTATAACATAGAACATCTCATAAGAACATCTTATATAAAAACTCATTTAAATATCCTGTTTTTTAAAATGAGCTTAATGCAAATTTTGTCATTTAACCCTTTACCCTTGTTACCTCTCATTCTAATGATCCACCTTAATTCTACGGATTCCACCTTATTTTCAGTGTCACCCCTACGAATATTTTCATGGATAATCTCCAAAACCATAAATTTAAAACTATGTGATGCATCATGTGTTGCAACATGTTTAGCCAGGGAATTGGTGCCTATAGAATTATTTATACAATATATATGTTCTCTTATTCTGTCGCGAAGACGACCATCTGTTTTGCCTATATAGAAATTATTACAGGCTTGACAAACAGCTAAATAAATATATATACGCACACACACACATGTATGTATACATACATACATAAGACAGAGAGCACTTATACAAGGTTCTGAATTTCAATTCTCTCCATCTTGCATGCATCTCAATACCAGCAGATGTAATTTCAAGACCCAGCATCAGTTACATAGTAGTTTGATTTACTGCCATGTAGGCCTACAGGAGACAGAATCACAAATCGAAAGTGCCTTTATAAACATGACTGATACAGGCAGCTCATCATCAGTTAGAGGTCCCCTGCCATGAACCTAGATGCCCAGAAGGAGTATTTAGACCTGCTGTAGACAATTAAGGTACAGCCTAACACCCTAGTCATGGTTGACTTCAACTATCCCTCTATTAATTTTGAAAATAATATATGCCATACTCAGTAGCACACTAGTTAATGGACTTTGTTAACTGAAATACCCTGGAAAACATAGTGCACTACACAAATAGGCGGTCTAATGTTCCAGACCTAGTCCTTCACCAACATGAGTGAATGATTCAACAGCTCACTTGCAGTGCTAACAACTGGTTAAATCAGACCATAAATCAGTCATTATTGAAGTATCAATAGGGCCAGAAGTACCAAAATGTGAAGTCAGGCCAAAACATTCCACCAAAGCGAACTATACCCTCCTAAGGGAAGTTGTACATGACTGCCAAGCTCCAGTTTCCAGAGTTGGCATTCATGACTATACTGAAGTACACACTGATGCCATCTAAAAACATGTAGACAAATGTATAGACGCAATAATGCAGGATGGGATTAAAGCAAGGTGCTCATAAAAGAAAAAAGAAATCCCGCTGTATGTCCTGCATCAATAAGGTATACAACTGGAAAGAATGTGATGTCTACAAAGACAAAAGTGTGATGATAGAACTGCAAAAGCACCCTTCTGAGCCTAAACAATCAAATAAGAAAACACAAAATCTTCAAAAAGCAAGTAAGAAAATTAGGCAAACATAGCCAAGGATAACCATAAGGATTTCTTCAGCTACATCCGCAACCTAAAAGATATGACTGTAATGTGTGCTGAATAATTGTGGATGGGATAGCACACATTGACCATGTGGAAATTGCAAACAGGCTAGCAGACAAGTTTGGCAAGAATAACAACACCCATCCCCCTCAAGCATACAGTCTTCATCATCTCCTGCTCCATACATCTCCAAAGTGCAATTCATCAATGCTATCTCCAAGGCTAAGAACACTGCCTCCATGGGACCAGATGTCACTCTGGGCTGCATTCTTAATGTTGTAAAACAAGAACTAGCTACACCATTAGGCACAACACAGACGGAGTACTGGTTATGTCCCCACCGAATAGGAGACTCCGAATGTTAACCCCCTCCACAAGTGCGGCTTGGCAACAGAGGCAGTTAACTTTAGACCCAGAAGTTTACCCAACCTCATCTATAAGGCAATGGAATGAATCCTTATGGATCTCTTAAATAAGGATAGAGGTGACCCCGAAACATGGATCCATCCCTGTTCTGTTTTGTCAAAAGCAGGTCATGCATGCTAACAGAACCAAGATGCTATCCTCCAAAAAAGGAAGCCAATCTGGTGGTCCTCTGCCTTAAACAAACTCTACAACAGATGAAAGAAACTGTTGCAAAAAAGAGTAAAATCCCATGACTGGAGGAAGTCCCTGGTCAACCTCAGTAAGAAGCTGAGATCCCTTATAAAATCCTCCAAAGCTAGTTACGAAAACAAAATTGCCACAGACTCTAAAGACAACCAGAAAGCATTCTATAGCTATGTCAAGAATCTCAATGGCAACATTCAGATCTGCTCTGAGTTACAGCACAATGGCACTAAATATACAGAACCAACTGATATTGCCAACGTCCTGGCAGATAGGTTCAGTGCTAACTTTACCCCCCTCTCACCCCCTAGAGGGCCCACCTCTATACCGGAAGAATGCAACGTTCCTGTAATCATGGCTGCACAGGTAATAAAACACACTTTCCAAAGCCAAGAACACAGCATCCATGGGACCTGACAATATCCCAGGCTGCGTTATACACGAACTACAGAATGAACTGGCACCCTAAGTACCATGTTCAGTCATAGCCTCACCTCAGGCTTTGTGCCCACTGACAGTTATCCCACTCCACAAAGGGGGAGCCATAACAGACCCCGGGAACTAACAGCCATTAGCCTGACAAGCCTAGTCTGCAAGGCCATGGAATGTATCATCATGGAACTCATAAACAAAGACATTGGTAATCTCCAAACTCTGGACCCTACCCAGTTCAGATTTGTAAAAGGCAGTTCATGTCTCCTAAACCCGATTGACTTTTTTGAAGCAGTCACCAAAGCCATAGATGAGGGTAAAGTGGTTCACACAGCTTATCGAGATCTTGCCAAGGCTTTCGACACTATCTCCCACTCAAATTATAGAGAAGCTCACAAAACTAGGTATAAATCCCTATGTCACACGATGGGTTGCCAAACTGGCTCACGGACAGAACCCACACTGTTAAAGTAGCAGACTCCAAATTTGACTTCAGACCAGTGACAAGTGGAGTACCACAGGGTTCAGTCTTGGGTCCTCTCCTGTTTGGTATCTACTTCTTTGAAGTACAGGCTAACATAGAAGGTCTTTGGCTAACAAAGTTTGCAGATGACTGCAAACTAGGAGCCATAATCAAAACTCCTAACGATGTGGACATACTACAAAAGGGCCTCACTGAGACAGATGCCTGGTGTCAAAGCCATGGCCTGAAGCTCAATGCCAAAAAGTGTACTGTCATCCCCTTTGGTAAAAACTCTGTACCCAGGAACTACCACATAGCTGGTAGTCTACTTAACACCAAAAATGTGATGAGACCTAGGGACACAGGTGGACAGTAGTCTCCCCTTTGATAATCACATCACCACAGTGGTCAGGAAATCCTTCTACATGGCTCACCTCATCACAAAAGGTTTCTCATCCAGAAAAAAAGAGGTCATTGTTCCCCTCTACTCATCACTCATTAGACCCATTATAGAGTACAACGCCCCTTTTGGTATGTACCTCACAAGACATCTGCAACAACTGGAAAGGCCACAGAAATAACACACAAAGAGGATTACTGGCCTCAAACAGATGCCCTACGCAGACAGTCTCAAAAAACTCCAGCTTTACTCTGTTGCATATAGCCTACTCAGAGGCAATCTCTGCCTAACATACATAGCTATGTCAAACCCAGAGCTGTTGGACATGCTCCACTTAAAGAAATCCCAATCCCTCCGAGCTACACACTCTAGGGACCTAAACCTTGTCACCACAACAAACAGAACATACTAGAGGGATAGATTACGGTCCCAGAGACTTCCCATACTCTGGAACAGACTACCTATGTCAAAGAGAGCTCCTCATTAGCACTCAAGAAAAATCTTGATGATTGGATGGGAGATAGGAAATTCACCCCAGGGATCACTTCTGTGGCTCTGCTCAACAGGGGCACAGGAAAATAATTTTCTTGGGTGGCGAAAGCCAGGGTACATTTTTGGCTAGGCTTATATAGGCCCTAGGGCCAACAGCCTAGTACCTACCTATGAACCTATAAACCTGGTGTAGTCTTCTTCTTTCGGCTTTTCCCGGTTAGGGGTCGCCACAGCTGATCATCTGTCCACTCATGACTGGCAGTGAAGTTTTACGGTGTCAAGTTGCCAGCCCGGCGCCCAACCTTCCATGGAAGGCATACACGCACTCATGCCTAGGGCCAATTTTAGAGTATCCAATCCAACTACGGCATGTCTTTGGGATGTGGGAGGAAATCGGAGCACCCGGAGGAAACCCACGCGACCACAGGGAGGACATGCAGACTCCACACAGAAGGCACCCTTGCCGAGGATTGAACCGGAGAACCTCTTGCTGTGAGGTGACAATGCTAACCACTGCACCACCGTGGCTGCCAACCTATAAACCTGGTGTACATCTTCGATAACATGAACAGAGCCAGAGACAATGGCAAAGCCACGCACGCTGCCTGTATTGAGTTTCCCAAGACCTTCAACACTATCTCACATTTGGGTATCATTGACAAATTAACCTTGCTGAATATCAACCCGTATGTTGTCAGTTGTGTTGCAAACTGGTTTACATATTGACAACACTCAGTCAAAGTGAGAGACTTTATGTATACCAGCAGAGTTGTCACCAGTGGAGTCCCACAAAGGTCAGAGCTGCAGCCACTCTTGTTTGGCATATACATCTCCAAAGTCCATGTCACAAACAGAGGGGCTGTGGCTAACCTAGTTTGATGATGATTACAAATTTGGTGCCATCATAGCATCATCTGGAGATGTCAGCGTACTTCGAAAGGGGATTACACAGAACAATGATTGGTGTTAAAGTAAATGCTAAGAAATGCATCATCATTCCCTTGTGTAAAAACAACATCCTTGATGATTATAAAACAAACATTAACAACCTAAGTACCTATGCAGTAGTGAGAGAACTGGGAACACAACTGACTGAGTTGAACTTTGATCAACATGTGTCTAGTGCGGTGAGGAAGGCATTCTACATTGTTCACCTGATTAGCCAAGGTGTTGCCTCAAGAGCAAAATAGGTTATAACCACCCTGTACCCTCATCAGACCTGTCAAAGAGTATATATCTCCCTTTGTATGTAATGCACTAAACACTTGCAGCAACTTGAGAGAGCTCAGAAATTTCTGAGAAAATTCACGGTCTCGTGCACATGTGTTATACGGACAGACTGCAGTGACTGTCAGTGTACTCATTAGCATATAGAGTAGTTAGATGCAAATTATGTCTGGTTTACAGGACTACCTCTGACCCAAACGACCTGCTGGTGAAACGGATACATCTCACAGAGGTAGACACTGCTCTGGGATAGGCTGTCAATCCATATCAAGCAGAGCACCTGGCTGACCCTGTTTAAGATCAACCTTCTTCATTCTAAGCTGAAACACTACATGTCAGCCTAGGATGAGATGATTGATGGACATCGATGCTTGGCCAGAAATAGTCTTCATCTGTCACTCCTGGGATTTTGGCTACTGGCTAAGGTTTTTGCCACCCCCATAGTACCTTTTTAGGCAGTCTCAAGGAACAAATTCCCTGTGTAAAAACTCCATCTAAAATAAACATCTCTGCTATGCTACTAAACGCTACGAGTCGCTACACGAAACCGCACTCACTGGAAGCTGTTGTCACCTTTAAAGATGCAGACATTTCCGGAGTCATGGAGACCTGGTTCAAGGCAGTGGAGAGCACCCCCAGCCACACTGGGTTAGACCTCAGTCCACACATTCAGACCTCAAACTGAATGCATGAAAAATAAAGGAGGCGGTGTTAAGGATTAAATTATTAAGGATAAATACACCTCCAGATTGGTTAAACAGTATTGATTCCCGGAGGCACTTTAGGTGCAATTAACTGTTGGTAGGACACCTATTCTGGTCACTGCCAGCTACATTACCCCCACCATGACTCATGACTCCCAGTCTGCTTATTTGGATGTACTTGAGTCTCCCAAGATACATCCAAACACCATGGTTTTGGGCAACTTTAACTACCCATCAACTGAGTGGTGTCAATTAATTGTGCTCTAACTCACTTGCACAAAGGTTGAAAGACTTTGTTAACTTCAGTGCCCTGGACCAGCTGCTTGTCAGCCCCACAAGGGGTGCCAGCATCCTGGATCTGCTGCTTACCAATATGGGGAGGACTGTAGTAACCCCACTGTGAGGTACCCCCTGGTGATATCTGATGACAAATTGGTCTCATTTGAATTAACTATCAAACCTAAACCCCCCATCACCAACTAAACTAAAACACTTCTCCAAAGCATATTATAACCTCTTAGGGGATGGTATAAATAGCTTCATTGCACCTCCTCCCTCAGAAGGAACGGTCAGCCATGCTGAGCTCTGTACCAATGCTTTATATGAACACCTGTATAACTGCATTGACTCAGCTGTACCTGATGAGACCCAAGCAAGCTCCTCAAAGAAGAACAAACCTGCCTGGTGTACAACTTCCATTAACAGGCTTTACAATAAGAGGAAGAAATTGCTGTCTAAGAGTAAGAGCCCTCCTAAATTGGAAACACTCCTTCCTCAGCTTAAACAAGCAAATAAGACTTCTTGTGAAGTCATCCAAAGCAAACTACAAGTACAAATTAGCTTCTTCAACTAAGGACGACCACAAGGCATTCAATATTTACATCCATAACCTAAATTGAAAGTCCCTGATTTGTGCAGTAGTGGTAGTTAATGATACCAGATATACTGAGCCTGTGGACATAAGTTTTCACAGAACCTGTTTGCCAACAGGTTACCTCACTGCCCTGTCCCCAACAGACATACTCTGTGACATCCTTACTACCTGTCCCCTACCTTGAATCTGCAACTAGCAGGTCGTAAATGGCCTCTCTAAGGCCAAAAACACAAGATCTATGGGACCTGATAACATCCCAGGTTACATCTATGGGACCTGATAAGATCCCAGGCTGCAACATGAATTAGCTACACCACTGAGTACTCTTTTCAGTCATAGTCTAAGCACCAGCTTCATACAAACTGAATAGCAAACAACCGCAGTTATTGCTTAGTACAAAGGTGGTGAGGCCTGGAACTATTGACCTATTAGCCTGACCGGCTTTATCGACAAGGACACAGAGGGAATCATCACGGACCTTATCAAGAAAGAAATAGGTAATCTACAAACAACTGTCCCTACTCAGTTTGAATTTGTCAAATAGAGATGATGCTTCTTAAACCTGGTGAACTTCTTTGAGACAGTCCACAAGCCCCTGGATGAGGGGAAATCGATGCATACAGCTTACATGGACTTAGCATACACGTTTGATACTATCATCCACTCAGGCATCATTGGCAAACTCACTCAGCTAGGCATGAACCCTTATATCATTAGATAGGTCACTAACTTGCTGACGGACAGAACTCATAGTCAAAATAGGGAAATCCACCTCCATCAGCAAGTAAATGTAGACAAAGCCTGACAAAGGCCAAAAATTAGGGATATATTCTGAATGCTGATCTTATTATCTTAGAGAGTTGCAAGAGTAACAGGGTTTAAAATATATATTTTATGAAGGATTTAAAGTTTGAAACTCAAATGTATGCCATTATCTAGTGAATTCAACCCTCAGATCACCACAGTGATGTGCCAGAAAAATGCAAATGTCTTAAAGCTTGTAGTGGAATTCCCCCCCCCCCCCAAACACACACCCCACCCCCAGTGAACACAAAAGTAATTTCATGCAGTGGGATTAATTTGAGAAATTAATGATTTGTCTTAAATTTCACAATGTTACCTTTAGAAATGAGAACCAGTAAGAATGTCACCCTTTTGTAATCACTGACATTCACTGCACATACTAAAGTTATGCAAGCCAGTCTTCTGACCAATTTAAACCGGCACAAGGCAATTTTCAAAAAAATTTTGCTATACTATTCTCTCAATGTATATCTGACAAGCTCTGTCTTGTTTAAAACTAACAAATGCAAAAACTTACAATAGCGCTATATCCAGTCACTGTGAACTGCAGAGTGAACCCTGGCAAACACTTCCCTAACCTACAGCTATAAGTAAGGATTATAAATAATAAAATTATAATGGGAATGCTTTAGGGATCAATAAGGAAATGCTGTACATTATCCTTTTATATGGATGCTGCTCAAAGCAGGAAACAAAAGCAAAACCAAAAAAAGAAACTGATGATATAAGTGGTGTGCAGATTATATGGAGTGCTACTGTGCTCTGGTTCTACAGAAATAAAACCTTTTTATTCTAGCAAGCCACACAGGCAGAAAATCTGTCATTGCTGCTGAAATCTGAAAATTTAGTTATTATGCCCGTTTGCAGCTAGGCAGCCAAATCGGTAAAGTGTATACCTCTCTGCACAAATTCTGCTCTCCCGTTTTAGTTAAAAAAAAAATGTTCATAAACAGATAGCAGTAAACAGCTGCGAAAGTGTAAACCACACCAAAAACAAGTTTCTGAGTTAGGTTTACAGCTATCCCTGCACTACAGCAAAGAGCAGTGACATCAGCAACATTTCATTAACTCTTAAGAGATAAACTGCATCAACGTGAACAGCACTGGTGAGCGGCAGCATTTCTCTGTTTCGATATATGCTGAAACTCAATGCTGCCAAAATCAGAAGGTTTACTTGTGCCCATTTGCAGTTAGGCAGCCCAGTTGCTACAGTGTATACCCTCCAGAGCTTCATTTCAGCTATCCGTGTGTAGTTAAAGATTTTACAAGCAGCTATGATGCAAACAGCTGTAAAAGTGTAGACCACACACAGAGCAGTACGTTGGTTCAGCTAGCATCCTATATAGTAAAGGGCACTGACGATCGGCAACATTTCTCTTTAGCATTGCATCTAGGTACTTACAGTAAGGGATTGGGACGTAAAGGTTTGCACTTAATGTAAGTTATTCAAGCTGCCAAAATGCTTCGGAACCACAGTGGATTGTGTTCATTTTCCCAGGGGAAGGAAAATAAGAGCGGGAAAGGTCAGGATAGAGTTTAATTTAAAGAGCTGAGGGTAGGAAAGGGGTGTGTATGCTGACGTCAGAATGTGGGTGGTACTTTGGGAGCCAAATTGAGAGCGGGATGCCCCTGAATTAAAAAGAGTTGAATTGCCAAAAAACTAAGGGGAAATGTGAAAAAAGAGTGGCACAGATGCACTTTACACTACTTATTGTACGCATTGGTGGAAAAAAAAAAGATAAGTGTTCTGGCAGCTGCATCTTTGACACTCTCCCTTTAAGGCAAGCAAGAAGCATTAAAAATAAGAAAAAAAATGCCAAGGTCTCTAACTGTTGGAGGGCTGGGATATAACACTGCATGAAGTTGTTTACATAAATAAAAAAACAACAACCAAAAAATCTTGATATGCATGCGGCTAGAAGGCTAAAGAATGCATAGCAAGTCAAAGGTGGTGTTTTCGATTTCTTAAAGTTGAATTTGTTCAAAAATGAAAAAAGCGAGGAATGCAAGAAGATGAAAGCACCAGATGGGATATATTAGAGATCTACTGGTTGGGAGAAAGCACAGCCAGATCCACAGGGTTACCTAATGGTAAATGACAAGAGCTGAACTGATGCACTTAACAATAAAGGAAGACATCAATTAAGAGATGTACACAGACACTGCACTCTGAACTTTCTGGTGGGTCTGTCAGAGACATGGCAGTTAGCTCTTAAAATGGCAGTGAAAGCTAATTTTGAGAATGGAAGGTTTAAAAACAAAAAGACAATGACAGCAAACTGGTAAAATTGAATATCTTCACAGCAGCATATCTTTACAATGTACATAGTATAAAGTCACCATACCATTTTTTTCTAAGCTAGCTAGTGATTTTTTTTTTAACCCTCAGAGGAAGTTGTAAAGTACATGGATAACTTAAATATATGCAGTTTCCTGTACTCAGTTGGAGAAAACTGATTGGACTTGAACTGGCAATGCATTAAGGTGCAAGTAATGGGAGTATGTACTTCAACACTGTTGGCCCGAATTTTAGGGTAGATAATGCCAGTGGAAGCAGCCACTGATTTGAAGCTGAAACACCTGTTTGGAGGTGAAACACTGAGTTCTTGTAAACATGTGTGTGTACACATTACTCTGTAAATTAAAATGACAAGGGGGTACAATCACTTGAACTGTTTGAAAAAAAAGTGTGACAAGTTTAGTAGTGGCAAAGTGCAGATAGACAAGTCTTTTTACTAAAGTTCCAAGGTATATATAAGGTTTGAGTAGGACAAATACACAACAGAAATGGCACGTACCAAAAGTAATTGTAACTAAGAATAAACTGCACTGTTTATTTTAACATGGAATCGAAATGGCCTCACAGGCACATGAAGAAAGGCAGAGTAGACAAAGCTATGCTAAGCAATGTGCAATGCAAATTGCCATGTTATAGGAGACTCATCCAAATGTAAACAGACATATGAGCTTAAAAGAACATTTCAATGTGGAAGCAGTGTACTGGAGGCGAAGGAAATGGGTGCTCTATTTACTGAAGGGGGAGTTCCATTGTGGTAGAAAAAAAAGGATTATGGAAGATTTTTGGTAGTCAGAGGATAGTAAAGGGGAAAGGGGTTTATTTCAGCATGCATTTACATTCCACTAAAACTTCAGTTATGGTACTTAGAATTCTGGGAGAAATATGTTTTCTGTAGGGAATTTTACTTTTTGGTGATGACTAATTTAGCATGTAGCATTGAGAATTTTTGGTGATGACTAATTTAGCATGTAGCATTGAGAATGTGTTGGGGCCCTAGAAGGGAAACTATCTACAGATGGAAGATTTAAAAAAAAAAAAAGCATATTAAAGTATTTGATATACAGTATACTACATAAGAGGCAGATGGTCAAAAGGAGCTTATATACTACTCCACAACACAACAGTTGGGCTAGGCTGGATAGAAATGATGTATCACAGGATTATGGCTATTTGGTTTAAAGTACTGAGATCCATACAATAATGAAAGCTGATTAGGCACCTATAAGAGCTATGAGATGCACAGAACTAACAATAAATGAAATGTACTGCTGTTTCCTTACATATGTATTAAAAATGGGTAATTTAACCATGGGTAACAGAAAAAATCATAGAATTAAGGCATACAGAAATGTTCCCAGATGAGCTAGCTAATACATGGATAAAATACAGATGAATTAAAAAAAAAAACACAACAGAGTAGAAATAAGGAAGACGTATGTAGGAGAAAAGTAAGTGTTTTTTTATTTGAAAATAACTGGCGACATTTAAATTGTTGTAGATGAATGGGAGGCTTATAGAGCAAGAGGAGAAACAGATGAACAGTACAAAGGGGAAGATAAACAATTATCTGGACATTATGCAAGTTGTTAAAAATTATTTTTATAATAATCCAGAATACAGAAATTCTAAGTATGAAGACTGAGGCAACATAAAATGTAAAACGGCTGTGGTAAACTCAGAGACCTTATGACAAGAGAGTTAACTAGGAATCCTGAAGAGATAATGCAAACATTTCAGCAATATTATGAACATTTATATACAACAGATGAGTGGAAAAATCAAGAGGAGACACAAATTGAAGCATTTTTGGAAAATGTGGAGATTCCAAAGCTTGGCAGAGGAAGCTAAGCAATTCATGAGGTCTGATAAAGGAGAAAAACTGTGATATATAGCCAAACAGGGAAATTTCAAGGAATGGATGAAATTCCTATAAAGATTTGCAAGTTAGGCAAAAGGAGGCCACTGAAAACTTTGAACGCACTGTAAATGTTTTGAAAGGGGGTGGGAGTGGAATACCTGTATCATGAAAGAAGGCAGTGGTAGTGCTACCAAAGGAGGGCAAGGAACCTGCAGATCCCTTTATCATAACAGACCAGTGTTTGTACTAGCCAAGAAAATAGCTAAATGTTAGATATGTCTCAGATGTTGTTTTGTGGAAGGGGGCAAACATTTGGTAATATTAAAACAGAAACGATGATTCAGAGGGAGTAAGAATATAGAAAACCCTCAGTTATTGTTGATTAATGAAAAATGATTTTAGAGACTGAGAAATCATGAGCAGGGAATGTCAGCATCTGCATTCCCAAATAGTGTAACAAGAGTCAATAAAGAGAATGTTATGCATCACAGGCAGTAATAAAGATGGGAGAAGTCCTTTCCGACAACTTGAGTTTAAACAGAGGGACCAGGCACGGATGTCCATTTTCTCCTCTCCTATTTGCTAAACACCTGGAACCTTTAGCTAATAAAGGGATTTACAGTTCAGGGATGCAACTGGTGTGGCTATCAAGAAAAACTAGCTCTGTTTTTGGACATTACTGCTCCATATTTGGAAAATCCTGAACATGACATTAGGGTGCAGCATATATTTATCAGGGGAATTAATGCCTACTTAAGGGTGTTGAGAGGCCAGACACTGCAGGCAAAGGGCTTTCCACCCCTGGAAGGATATCTCCCTGATACATGACTACCTTGTTGGACATTACTGCACTTACAGAATAAAAAAAAAAACTTTAACAGGTGGCTTAATCACTATATACTTTTTTGTTTCTTTCAAAATTGCTGTAGCATATACAGTTGGTGCTGGAGTATTTTACATCCAAAATGTATTTAAATGCCTACACACCCACAGAAGCACAGACCAACCTGAACACACACATACTCAGACACACTAACTTGTGCTAAGAAGAAAAAAAAGCATACGATGTAAAGCACTGCAACCCCCAATATCTCCCAATAATTACTGCTCCTGAATTTGCAGAATGTCTCTGATTTTCCATTCTAGAATGTCTAATTTGCTGGTAAATCATAGAGGATTATAGTTAGTCAATAATGCTAGACATGAGAGAGTCATAATTACTGTTTAGACGATGTATGCTGATGGCCTGCCTACTACTGATGAAAGATAAGAGGTATGCACACTTTTTCTCTCTCTCTCACACACACACACACACACACACACACACACACACACACACACACACACACACACACACACACACACACACACACACACACACACACACACACACACACACACACACACACACACACACACCAGACAACATACCAGTTTCATTTCATTTTTTTTAATTTATTTTATGCCTGCTAAACAGCAAAGTTTCATTTAGGGAACATGAAAAGTGGTTGTCATTTGCTTTATCTGCCTGAGCTTCACACAGCTTAATATGCTGCCACAGAGTGGCAGTTTTATTTTTTAAACCAGGCTTTACCTTTACATTAACATCATTTTGTAGAATGTTCATTTTACAATAAGGTGTCCATATTGTTCACCCATTCTCCAAGACGGTTTGGGTACATAAAATAAACGAAAGTAAAAAAAAAAATTTGGCTAAAGCAGTAAACAGAGCCAAAATATGAATTCGTTCAACAATATCCCCTATTGTTGAGGACATTAAAGAGGAAATACTTGCGCAAATGGATTAAAAAGGATTCTGTTGTGGCATCTCAAGATATGAAGGAACAGATCAGCTGGAAAAAGTTTAAACAATGGAGATGAATGGCCTTGGACAATAAAATATAAATAGCAAAATGTTTTTAGTTCCTTTGGTTTCTCTCTCTCTCTATATATATATATATATATATATATATATATATATATATATACACACACACACACACACACATATATATATATATATATATATATATATATAAACATACATACACACACATGTATAGGAGGCATACTTTTATCAGCCTGAGGAAGACGTATGAATAACACAGAGTTGAACTACCTTTAAAGGGGAGAGAGCAGCAGTGAACTGGGATATTTTGAGTCTTCCTACTATAAAGTGGGTTTGGGACCGCATGACTTGAACAGATGCTTTAAATCCACGCAACTGAGAGTTAACACACAGCATAGGTAGAGGGATACAGATCAAAGTAAAAAAAAGAGAACAGCAGCACAAGGTGGAACTAAGTGAAGCAGAAAGGTAAGGCTTCTGGATGCAAGTCCTTAGGAAGAACATGAATAATTATACAGATTATTACATATAGAAAGTGGCAGACAACATTACAAAGGCTAAATCAGAAAGGATGTGGAGACTGGAGATTTGGCCAATAGGAATACATACAATTAAGGCTACAGAAAACAGGCAAGAAATGGCAGAAAGTAAATGGACAAAATAAAGCAAGGTACCTCATTACTGGGAGAAAATGAGTTGGAAAGAACGAAGCTACATAGGCATTTGGATCTATAGAGCAGAGACTATTTTTTGTATCAGGGAATGTTGGAAAATGGACAGAGAGAGAAAGACGAGTAGGAGTAATGAATGAAAGACCAGTTCTTACACAGTTTTTAAGGGAACCAAGAACACATTGTGTTACTGAGAAAATAACTGTATAAAATATTATATAACTAAGAAGAAATCACAGAAGATTAGAAAAGAAAGAAAGGGAAGATTAGAATCACAAATTTCAGAGAATGAGCGTGGATATTACACAGAAGTGAAGAGTGAGGAAACTGGGAACATGATTTTTGAGAATGTGGGGAGTTAGCTGAACTTGAAGATTCATTACAGAAAGCCTTGTCATAACTTCTGGGGAATATCTTATAGGAGTTAATGCTATTAAGTTGGTGTCTTGCTTTCTCAAAAAGTACGGCTTTAAAGTGCAATATTACCAAAAGCCAAAAAAATCTACTATATAAAAGCAGAAATCAATGATTAAAACAGAGGTTAATGAAATACTGACTACTGTAAAGAAAATAAGCATAAATACAGATGGGATTAAAAATGGAGGAAATAATTTTCACAAAAATAAATGGTCATTTCACTAACAATATACTAAGCAGTGCTCAAACAGAGGACTAAAGTAAGTTAGCAGGGATTGTACAGTAAATCTGTACACTTTAATGCACAAAAGTAGAGGAGTTATAATGGAAATTCTAAATATGATGCATGCACACAATAATGGAAAGTTATTGTGATATTTTCCATTATTAGTTCATATGAACTCGTATTGCAAATCAGGAATGTGAGGAATATATAAAGCAGTTAAAGTGTCTAATTGATGAGCACATTTGTGTGTTTCTTTCCAACTCAGTCTTGCTTGAGTATTTAAGTGACAGTGTATGTATTAAATACTTACATAATTTATATACGTCCTCCAACAATAACTGTATATCCTAAAGCAACTATGAAACATTAGACAAAGGAAATATTTTTAAGTCAAAAATATAAAAAAAACATGTTTAGCAATAAAATAAATACAAATCACTTTGACATATAGCCCACTTTCCAATGCAGTGTTACAGGGAAATAGACCTTACAAAGATAGGGAGCACTTCCGCATGTGGCACTGGGCCTTGCACCACTAGGCATAAAGCTGTTTCTCCGTAGTGCCCACCTTATTAGACATAAATGCTTGCTTGCAAACACACCTGGATGAATGGCATCAACACTTAACTTAATACTGGTTTAGTACAACTATAATACAACCTGGAAATGCTACTTTTCTGCTAATCCACTGAAGGGTTTCTTAGCTTCTCTCACACTATTACATTTGTTGACCAGGGTAGTCAGACTGGGTTGTAGAAGCCCCCTTTCATTGAAGGCCCACGAAAAAAAAAAAAAAAAAAGAAAACAGGCAATTTTATACAAGACAGAAAAACATAAACCGTAAAGTTACAATATGGACACAATAAAGTAACAGGTCTTAATACAATCTAACTGCATTCTTTATATTACTAAAACCATCACCCCTCATCTTATTCACACAGAAATCAGCACACCTTTATTAGAAATTATGAAATATAGCATCTTATTAAATATTCTAACTAAAGAATTGTAAAATTACTTCAACATTTCTCACTTAGTTGTTTTTCATATCTAAGATTTGAAATATTTAAAATGAGTATATCATTTACTACTTAACTATTCACTCCCTACTTTACTAGACAAGCTGTATACTATGTCTCACACAACAGTTTTCTTGTTACATTTGTATCTATTTACATCTTGTATTTTACTTTGTCTATAGCCTGAAAAATGGTCCTAACACTAGTGCCCCTACCCGGGTAACAAATTCAAATAAATAGGAAATAATCCACCCAAGCCACAACTTAACATGGTTTCACATCTGGAAGGAGGACATCTGAGCCAATTTGAAAATTTTGTTCATCAGAGCACCTGTTTGAGGAAATCCTCTAGAGAGTCATACTGCCCTGGCAGTTCAGGGAACTAAACTCAACAGACTTTCCACCTTACCACAATAGTTCATCCTACCTTCATCGTTATACAAGAGTGTTCAAGAAGTTCAGAGGTTACTTTCAACCCCTGGGACCTAGATTCATCCAGGAAGACCACTAATGGATCAGCTGCTGGATTTTTACAGAAGTATTTACAAGCGTCAGGCATGCCATAAAGCCTGTCGGGTTCTTCCTGTGCTGGAGGATATGACTGGCTCCATGGATGCTGTTTCAAATGCATCCTTGAAGGTCTGGAAAATTGGAGGAAAAGATAGTGATCTGAGCTCCAATGCCTAGGAGATTTCTGTCTATGTGATTTGAAGACCACAAGCAAACCTTGCTTAAAGTGTTCCCTTATCAGCCTAAGCATCGCCATGAAGGAGATATCTTCTGGAGGCAAGTCCAAGAATGAAGTATCCCTATCATCTACTCTATTCATTAATTTTGATTCTGCTAAAAGCTCTTCTTCTGAATTAGCAGAATTTAGGGGAAAGGACTCCTCTCTCATTGATGGGACAGCCACTCCTGAAGTAGATGCTTGGGATGCCAAGTGTTTTTATTCTACTACATTATTTTTAATACTTTTCCACAAACCTTCAGAAGTTGAATTCAACAAGTACAGATGTTAGTGAAGTCATGTCTGGCCTTGAAACATTGGCCTCAAAAAGAGAGAGAGCAAGATGTCCATCTTTTGACTGAGAGGTCTCTGCTCCAGGACATCTTCCTACATTTTGAGTGTCAAGATAAACAGAAATCCGTCCTAAATCCTATGACTGCACAGTTGAAATATTTAAAGATGTACATCTGACACAGGTAGATAGAAACTTGCATCTGACCTAGGGGTACTGTGTGCAGTGTGTGTCCTGGAAAACAGCAAATGTAATCTCAATGCCCATTTCATCTGATAATCAAATTGTCAGGTTGCACACTAAAGGCAACAAGAAATAAAGAAAATCTATCCGAAGTAGTAAACAATTAAAAAAATATAATTTTCTATGCCTTTCATGACACGGGCTTATTTTTTTCCAAGCCTATTTGCTTTAAAAGAAAAACCTGTCTAAAGTATAAACCAAGTACATTAATTTAGACATCCACTTCATATAAAAACAAAAGAAATTATCTTAAGTCTATATATAATTAATATACTTTTGCACACAACCCCCTACAGTCCAAGATCATATATTACTTTAATAAGATAAGGAAGACTACACTGAAGTTAGTGTAACATCTGTATTTTTACAATTAAAATGTACTTGCTTGCTTTAATATCAAACATGTGAAACAGTCACCCCTCACATTTAAAATACGTTGGCTGCACACTATCTAAAATGCTTAACATGCAATTTACATTTTTTTAAAGAGTATTAAGAACAAAATTGTTTACTTACATTTGCTTCTTCATTCCCTTCAATATCCTCCTAAACAATCAACAGAGTGGAGTACATGCTTTACATTTCACCTACAAGTTTAACAAAGTAAAAAAAAATTCTAGTCTTTGAGTCACTTTTTCTTGCAAATCCATATTTCACATGCCTACTCCTATATCAAACTGGGATAATGATTTATAGTCCTTTGTTCACTAATTTCAGTGTGGTTGGTATTCTTTTTAATCATCTCTATCTCCCACATACAAGGTACTCCTGATTCTTCAAGTGTTTTTTGTTTGCCTCTCGAACATTTCCTTTGGAACAGTGAAACATGTTTCATTGGCAGTGTCTCTCTATGGATTTCATTCTCAGAAGAATGAGAAAGACTCCACTTCTGCTTGCTAGCTCACTCTGTCAGATAAATTTTATTTGCTCCTTAGCATGTTCTGCATCCAAAAATGTCTTGGACCACAAGAAAACCATATCATGAAGACAGCTGGATAGAACTTAAATCTAATGTATGCTTCTTGATATTCCAAGATTGCTGAGATTAACATATTCACTGTATAACAGATATAGAAGCAATTATTTCCACAAACACTGTTGCCAAATTGTAATTACTTTCCTTTTGCCACAATTTTGTCAGGAGCATGCGTTTTTGCTATTACTGCACCTTTACGATTATAGGTTTTTGCTGCTTTCTCATGGCCAGTTTGGGAGCAATTACTGTATAACATTTCATGATATAAAGTGCATGTTGTATAGTAATTTAGTCAGGGGTATCAAAAATGAGGGGACGAGGGTCAGGTTTGTCAGTGACTGCAGTGTGTGACAAATATACTAAAGAAAATAGTACTTTTTTAGTTTTAAGAAATATAGGCATTACAGTGTAAAAACTAAAGAAAGGAGAAAGGCTAGACAAAAGCATTTCTAAGTTAATATGCTGTAAACGTGGCCTGTCGGGATGGGGCATGGGGTGTAAAAGTGCACCGATTATAATATATGTAGAGCTGAGATGTTCTCTTACTTTTACATAGGTAAACTTCTGCCTTGGTTTAATCTAAAAGCAAGTTTTTTTTGTGTAACATGTGGGTTTGAAAAGCAAGAGCCATTACGAATGCAATGAGAACATTTCCTTTACCAAATAAATGTTCAGTGTGAGTTGAGAACTCTGTAGCTGAGATCAGTTGAACATCCTATTATACTTCCATGGAGAAAAACTTACCACAGGTGCAGGTAATATAAATCTTGAGAGGTCTGGGTCATGGTTTGCTAAGGGAAATCTAAAATTAAAAGGTAGAAAGGGCAAGCACAGCAGTAAAAAAAAAAAAAAAAAAAGAAAAAAAGTTTGACATTATTGAAGTGAATAAGATAGCTACTTTCCTGATACCTAAATACTTCAATGCATTTGCTAGAAGAAATGTATAATTTTGTTTTATTTAAAGATGGCCGGTGTACTTTTTCTTAAGGCCAAGTGTTAGCATTTTCTGAAAACATACAAGCATTTTTCCCCCACATCTGAGAGGGGAAAAGAGATAAGAAAACAACAAAAGGCAATTAAGTATTAGCACAGATTGTAACATGCACTTTAGCATGAATAACCTTAATTTTAGCTTAGATAAAACTTCCTGGTGAACCACCAGAGCTAAAAATTTTTTATTTTAAAAATACAGACAAAACATAAAAGACTTCGAACGAAAGAGAGCTCTAAAGCGCTTTCAGCCATTCAGCCTTCTTCAGATCAAATTCTCCATAGTCCTCCAACTAAAGTTAAATAAATCATGTCCACATGCTGCAGCCAACGTCTACTCATTAACCAATCTAAAACCATAGCAAAATAATAATACATTTTTAAGGATGACAAGCTTCCATTACTCAGCCTATGGTAGGACGTCTGTTCTTTAGTATTGGTTTGAGCGGAACCATTGTATTTAGGCCTCGGGGGCAATCAGCCCTTAAGTTCATTATCCAACTCACTTCGCACATTTCAGTGCAGTTCTTTATGTCTCCGCCCCTTGAGTCTGTAGCAATACATTCTAAAGCTTTAAACATAAAGCTATGATCAGAATAAGATACAACGTGGTCAGCCAGCACATTCTTTAAATCCTTCTGCTTAATATCCCTCAAATGTTGCATAACTCTGTCCTTCAAATGCTGGTCAGTTTTTCCAAAATAGAACCCATAGCATTTTCGACAAGTTGCCAGGTAGACCAAATGCTGGGTATTGCAAGTTGCACTAGCTTTCAACAGGTGATTGATTCCAGATACAGGAAGCACGAAAAGATTGCTATTGTCTATATTGGGACAGGCTTTGCACTCCTTTTCTTCTGGTATACATTTTTCCATTCAAAGCCATCCATGCCACACAGCAGTTTTTTTAATATTCTTTCTATTCTTAAAAATGAACCTTGGTTGTTCTCCTACAATATTTTTCACTTTTGCATCTTCTGTCAACACTGGCCAAAACCTTCGGACCACATCACAGATCTTTTGGCTATAGGTTCATAGGTTCATACTAGGCTATCTGCCCTAGGGCATTTATAAGCCTAGCCAGAGTGTGTGTGGCTTTCACCACCCCTTTAGATGAGAATACTATACCCATTAGTTTGCTGTGCCTCTGTCCAGAAGTGACACAGAGATGATTCCCGGGGTAAACCTACGATCTCCCATCCACTCGTCAAGATTTCTCTTGAACAGAGTCAGTGAGGGGCTCTGCCTCACATGGACTGGGATTCTGTTCCATAGTGTAGGGAGTCTCTGGGTGATTAATCTGTCCCTCCAGCACGTCCTATTTATATCTGTGTTGAGGTTTAAGTCTCTTGCTCTCGTGGCTCTGGTGGATTTGGATTTTTTGAGGTGGAGCATGTCCATTAATTCCAGGTTGGACATGACCTTGTATGTCAGGCACAGATCACCTCTGAGCAGACGGTATGCGACTGAATAGAGCTGGAGTTTCTTCAGTCGGGCAGCGTATGACATATGTTTGAGCCCCTTTATCCTTTTGGTGAGGAACTTTTGGGGTCTTTCCAACTGCTGCAGGTGTCGGGTAAGGTACATTCCGAATGGGGCGTTGTACTCAATCATTGGTCTGATAAGTGAAGAGTACAGGGGTACAATGACCTCTCCTGATCTGGATGTGAATCCCTTCATGATCAGGTGGGGAATGTAGAAGGTCTTCCTAACCACTTTGGCAATGTGAGTGTCAAAGAGGTTACTGTCAACTTGGGTCCCCAGGTCCCTGATAACTTCTTCCGTGTTTAATGGATTACCACCTATGTGGTAATTAGGGTTACCTTGTTTTTCCCAAAGGGTATGACTACATTTTTGGCATTTAGCTTAAGGTCATGGCTCTGGCACCAGTTATCCATTTCTATGAGACCTCTCTGGAGGATGTCTGTGTCTGATGGAGTGTCAATTATGGTGCCCAGTTTGCAGTCATCTGCAAATTTTGTCAGCCACAATCCCGCTATGTTTGCCTGCACTTCAGAAAAATAAATGCCGAACAAGAGGGGGCCCAGGACTGAGCCCTGTGGGACACCGCTCATGACCGGCTTAGAGTCTGACATGGCACCAGCAACTCTAACCCTGTGGGTTCTGTCCTTGAGCCAGTTTGCAACCCATCTTGTGACATAAGGGTTTACATCTAAGCTGGTGAGCTTTTCTATGATGCCCGAGTGGGGTATTGTGTCGAACGCTTTTGCTAGGTCAAGGTAGGCTGTGTGAACTGCCTTACCCTCATCAATGGCCTTAGTGACTGTTTGAAAAAGTCGACCAAGTTCAAGAGGCAGGATCTGCCCTTGACAAAGCCAAATTGGGTAGGATCCAGTGTCTATAGGTCCCCAATGTCTTTATTTATGAGTTCCATTATGATCCTCTCCATAGCTTTGCAGACAAGGCTCGTCAAGCTTATGGGGTAATTTCAGGGTCCGTAGAAGCACCGCCTTTGTGGAGTGGGACCACAGTTGCCGTCGTCATTCTTTGGAGTCGTATCCTGTAGTAAGGCTAAGATTAAACAGCAGCCTTATGTGTGGGTTTAGTTCCTCATTGAGTTCATGTAGCACACAGCCGGGGACACCGTCCGATCCCATTGATGCTGTGTTTTTGCTTTAGAGAGCAGCTCTCACCTGGGCATCTGAGATGTTTGGGAGGCTAGACTCTGGTGGGATAGATATTACTCCTTTTGGGGGAGGGAGGAGAGAAATTTGCACTGAACCTGTTTGCCAGTATGTTGGCAATGTCTGTGGGTTCAGTGATTTTTGTATCATTTGGACTAATTCTGAGCATATCTGGGAGTTTCCACCCAGGTTTCTAACATAGCTAAAGAAGGCCTTATGATTGTCTTTTGTGTCATTAGCGATTTTTCTCTCAAAGTTGGCCTTGGATGATTTTATGAGTGATCGTAGTTTTTTGCTAGTAGTGATCAGAGATGCCTTCCCTTTTAGGGATTTTGCTCTGTCATGTAGTAGCTTTCTCCTCTTGTTGTAGAGTTTGTTTATGGCTGGGGTCCACCAGACCGGGCCCCTGCCTTTGGTGGAAAGGGTCTTGATTTTATTATGTGAGAATACATTTTAGACCTTGAGTCAAAGTCCTTTCCTTGGAGGCAGTAGCCTTAACTCTGGGAATAATTTTTCCATTAAAATAGGGACAACCTTTATTGGACCTTAGGTCCTGTTGTGTACATCTCATAGTAAGATATCTATTGTGGTAACCTCTATTCCTCAAATGTTTAGAGGGTATCCTGCTCCTTTTCAGTCAGCATCTTCAGTACAGAGCCTAGATATACGTTGCACTTGATTTTCCATGATGTTTTTGAATATGTGACCTGGGTGCATACTATTTCTGTGCAAGTAGTGGTTCTTCCATGCATCTTTTCTGCAGATTTTCATATGTAGACCTAGACTAGGATGTAGGATTACTTTAATATCCAAGAAATCAATCTCTTCCTTTGAATAAGTCATCTTAAGTTCAAGGAAATATGTGACGTTTCTCAGATATTCTGTGAATATATTAAGTTCTCTTTCAACTCCTTTCAAAAAGGCAAAGATATCGTCCACAAAATAGCCATAATACACAAGATGTCCAAACCAGGGGTTGATGGCATTCAAAATTTTATTCTTCTCCTATTGTGCAAAGACTTGGTTTGAATAATTTAGTGCAAGGGGTGCCCATAACTACCCCCCATACTTGCCAAAAATAGTTATTCCTATAAGCAAAAAAAAAAAAAAAACATTATTAGCGCAATAGGAGAAGAATCAAATTTGCTGAATTATATTAAGAAATGCAGTGCAAACAGCAACACTAAAGGAAACAGATTTGGAAAAAAAAATGAGCATGACAGTTTGATAAAGAAATGATTTCAGGATGGATATTCAGCAGAATAAGGGACAAATGAAAAGATGAGTACTTAGACTAATTGCTAGAGGAGATGCAATAGTGATACAGGAAAAAAAAGACAGCAGTGGTAGATTTCTGGTAATATGGGGCTACTGGCAAGGGAGGAGGATTACTCTGACATGTATTTACATTCCACCTAAAACTTTTAGTTATGTACTCACCATAACTTCAGATGTTTGGGATCCATCTCGCCTACATTCTGAACTGATGGGGTCGGAGCCGATCCCTCGGCTCCGACTCGGCACGCTTATGCTATAGAGCGAGGCCTCTAATTGGCTGAGCTATCTTTATCCCAGGATGCATCACCACTAATCCCCCAGATCTTGTTTGTCCGCATTCATGCACTCATGCACATCTTGGTTATATAACATTGTTAGATGTTTCAAGATGAAACAACAGGATTCGGACCTTCTGATATCCTCTGATCTCCAAGGAAGGGGGAAGGAGGGTGGGTTATTAGAAATGTAGGCAAGATGGATCCCAAACATCTGAAGTTATGGTGAGTACATAACTAAAAAATGTTATGCGATCCTATCTCGCCTACATTCTGAACTGATGGGACAGCGTCCCTAGCACCTAAATCCCGGGTGGCTCAATGGAAAACACTCCTGAGCACTGTGGAACCAAATGAAGCTCGTCCTCTAGATGCCACATCTAATTTGTAGTGGGAAATGAAGGTGTGCGGGGAAGACCATGTAGCCGCAGCACAA
>NC_056727.1:991840002-991888965 GCF_019279795.1 Protopterus annectens
TAGCTTTTCAGGTTACATATCAGTGCCTTTTTAACATAGTTTTTTTTAATTAACACCCCACATTCAGTTCCATATCTTAACATTAGTTTCTATTGATATCCATATTTTAAGAATTTTTCACTATTTTGTTTCTCTTTTTAGTTTCTGTATCTTATTTTAAGCATACCGGAATCTGAAAAGGAACTGCGAATCCATAGATGCGGGCATCAGGGGCTGCGAAAGCGCCTCACTGAGGACCGGAGAACTGACGACTAACTAGCTTAACGGAAGTGTCGACAGTAGGTTTGGACCTGTGCGGTCTCGGTCTTTATCCTCATTTTTTCGGAATATATGTCTGATGGCTTACTGAAGCCATATCAGAATTAGAGGACAGAATGAAAACATCTAGCTACAATAAGGGCCCAATGACGTACAGTTCTGGTGTTGAACAAAGCACAAAAACAACAGCGTCTGGGCCTAAGCAAGTGATGCAGTAAGAAAGAAAGTCTCTGTGTGGTATTTGCTTTCCACAGGCGAGACAATTGTTAACTTTTTCTGACATCGGTTAGAGCAAGAAAAAAGGATCCCCAACAGGGTACTTAGCTTTAGAAGACTTCAACTTCAATTCAGAAAACGAAACTCAGGTAGCAGCTGACCAGCACTCATGGGAACCGCTTCTGCTTCAGGCTCCTCGGCAAGAAAGACAGATGTAATATCGTCGGCTACCTTACTTTATACTACTGACGACCTGACTTCAGTCAAAGTGACAGCAACCGATGCAGAAATACTAAGCCTCTGGTCCTAGGGCCGACTGAGGGCTACCCTGGCAGGGATAACCCAAATGTGATGATCAACAGTGTAACATGAAGAACATCCAGCGTTGCCTTGGCCAATAGGGAGTCACCAGCAAGATTTTTGGTTGGTCCTTCTTGATCTTCAATAGGACCTTTTGTATTGGAGTGAGGAAGGAAAGGCGTACAGGAGCATTCCATTCCGTGGAAAGCTGAAGGCATTCACCCTCCAGGCTAGTGGAGTGTGATCCCTGGTGCAGAATTTGTTCAGTCGTCTGTTCCGGTGGAGGAAAACAGATCCACTTGGTGTGCCCCACTGGTGGACGATGTCTAAAAAGGTGCCCCTGTGCAACATCCACTCGTGTTGTTGACAGGATGTTCTGCTGAGTAAGCCTGCTCGTTTGCTTTCCTGAGAGGGGATGTAAGTGGCCTGCAGGAATAGGTTGTGATTGGCTAGATCCCTAATTTGTAGGGTTATCTGGCATAACTAGTTATGTCCCTCCTTGTTTATTGAGGTACCACGTGAGAGTTGTGTTGTCTGTCACAATGTGGAGAAGCCCTGGTTGCAAGATAGGAAGGATGGCTTTTAGAGCCAGCAAGACCGCAGTCATTTCTCTGACACTGATGTGTTGCTTTTGCAGGGCAGGGGTCCAACACTGTTGTACCCTGAAGTCCTTTAACGTTGCCCCCCACCCTAGGTCTGATGCATCTGTGTGCATGAACTGAGTGGTGGGGGTGGTTGAAAAGGAATGTCCTGGTTCTGTCTGATTTGCTGAATCCACTAATTCAGTTCTGTTTTTAAGCAGGGCGGAAGGGGAATAAGTTTGTCTAGTGGATGTTGACTCAAACCACACATTCTTTAGGTACCACTGGAATTTTCTCATGTGCATCCTGGCTAATGGGAGCATGGGCTGCCATGAGACCCAAGACGTGCAGAAACGGTCTTGCAGTGAGATAAGATTCTCACAGTAGGCTTAGAAAATGGGTGGAGAGAGACTGCACTTTGTCCAGTGGGAGAAAGGATCTCATCAGGTCTGTCCTGATCCTACACCTAGGAATACTTTGTCCTGTTGAAGAAGCAGAGAGGATTTCTGAAGGTTTAGGGTGAATCCCAAGTTGTGGAGGAGAGACATGGTAAACTTGAGATGAGTCTGTACGGTGGACTCTGATTCTGCCAGAATGAGAATGTAATCCAGGCAAGGGTAGACATGGATTCCCTTGGTTCTGCAGTAGGCAATGGCTGGCGCCAAGCACTTTGTAAAAACTCTTGGGACCATAGACAAGCCAAAGGGCAAGGATGTAAATTGAAAGTGTGAAGAGTGGCCAGTAAAGCACAGAAATGTCCTGTGGGATGGCCTGATAGGAATGTGCAGGTAAGCATCCTTTAGGTCCAGAGTGATCATGAAGGCTTGGGAGGGGACGAGGGGTAAGAGGGTTTGAAGGGAAAACATCTTGAAGGAGGGAACCTTCAGGAACAGGTTCAGATACGAGTCTAGGATTGGTCTCCAAGGGCCAACCTTTTTTGTAACTAGGAAAAGATGGGTATAGAAGCCTTGCCCTTCCTGACCTGAGGGGACTGGTTCTACAGTTCCTTGAGTCAGGAGTTTTCAGAATGAGAGGGAATACATGAAGCTGACTTCTTGGAGGGAAAGGGACTCTTTTTGGTCTTAGACTTTCCTTCCAAGAAAGGAAACATCCTTTTTGGATGATAAAAAGAACCCAAAGATCTGCTGTGATGGATTTCCAGAAGGTAAGGCAGTGGGTAAGATGGATGGACAGAGGCAGCTGAGCAAGGCAGTCATGCTGAAGAGCACCCCCCTCTGTCTAGAAAGGGCTGCTTGGCTAGTGGCTGTGAGTTGGGTCTGGAGTAAGGCTGTCTACTGGATGCCCTGCGGGGCCTTGAGGGGGAGGGGCATGACGTTGAAGGAGTTCTTCTGACAAAGGATGTTTTCGCTGTGTAGTTTCTATATCATCTAGGGAAGGGAGACACCAGCAGATGCTTATAATGTCTTGTAGTTCTTTGCTCTTCTCTTGTAAGTGTTTGAAAAGTTCTGCTGAGTTTTTCCGAAATAAAAGGTTGTGGTCCACAGGAGCATCCATTTTTTTGGATTTAAAATCCTCCGGTAGAGGTTGCAAATGGAGCCAGGGGTATCTGTGTAAGGCAGATGCAGAGGCAGCTGACCTGGCTGAAGCCTCTGCAGCCTCCTAACTGCACCTGATAGTGTGTCTGGGTACTTGTGTAGCTAGAGACCGTTTTGATGCAATGTCAGCTTTGGTTGGACAGTCAGGGGTAGAGGCTAGCAAGGTGGAAGCCTGAGAGACAAGGTCCAGGGCATATTTAACCGTATGGGTTTGGTAATTAATAGCCCTGAAGGCCAGGGCAGAGGAGATGTATACCTTTTTACCCATGCTGTCCATGGTTTTGCTGTCTTTATCTGTTGACAAAAGTGAAGCAGAGGGTAATTGCCTAGACTGTCTGGAGACGCGGCAATAACTGCTGGGTCAGCCAGGAGAGGTTTAACCAGAAATTTCTGGTTATAAGGCACTTTGTAAAATCTATCCCGCCTTTTAGGGGCAGAAGGTTGTGAATCAGGGTTCTTGGAGACAGAGTTAAAGGCATCCAGGAAAGCTGGAAGCACAGAAGGAATAGCGGAAAGGGATAGTGACTCGAGTTGCAGAAGTTCACAATATCTTTTCTGGGTATCTGACATTAAGGCAATACTCTCATTTTTGTAACGGTTTCCCCAAAGGTAATGTCCTCTGGTGGGGAATCTACTTCAATATAGTCTTCATCTGGAGAGTAATAATCCACAGGTGAAGCAATTTGAGACACACAGGAAATGGATTCCTCAGAAGAGGAATAGGATTGCTCTGGTGGTTGTTCTCCCTGATGTGTAGTGGTTAAGGGTAGGGAGGAAGCAGAGGCTGGCCTGGAGCTCAGCACAGGAATCTTGGTAGGTGCAGGGCCCAAGAGCCATAAAGGCCTGCATTAGTGAGTTGGTAAACAATTGCCAATCTGGAGCTCCTTGAGGTGTGGGGTTCAAGTGTTTAGTCTTTTGTTTTTTCTTTGTTGGCATGGGCTTAGGGGTAGGGTTAGAGACACAGGCCTGGGCTGGAGCAGGAGAAGCATTGGTCGGCCAGCCAAGTGTCTGGTCCCCATGACATCGGTTATGGCCGGCATCTGGTACAACTCCATGGATGTGCTTTCTGTGGCTGCAGAAATGGCCTCTTCCAGAGGAACCATTAAAGCTGATGGCGAAATCGTGTGTCCCTCACCCCCTATATCAGTAGTCGGTGGGACATCAGATGGCAGAGGGGCATTGGGAGAAAGCCTGGAAACCTTGGCTTTCTTCCTCGGTTCGGCTTGGGTGGCCAACTCTGGATCCATCCTGAGAGTGAGACGTTTTAGTCTGATTTTCTAAATACAAGTGCAGCCAGATGGCTGCGTCGCGTCTTTGGCACGAAAGACTGACAAATGGGGCAGGCCTTATGGTCATGCGCCTTTCCTACGCAAAAAACACACCGGTCGTGAGAGTCTTTGTGCAGTACCTGACGCCTGCAGTTACACTTGCTCTTTTTCTCAGACATCGATTAAAGTGGAATCTACAACAACCAAACTCAAGCGTACGCAAGAGAAAATATCCCCAATGGTGTACTTATCTTTAGTAGTCTTTGGTCGTAGGAGCGAAGCGGTCGAAGTAATGTCATCTGCAGCTGAAAAGTTCTGGGGTCTGTGCGTGCAGATGTCACATTTATGGTCCCTGATTTATGGCCCTGTGTGCGACATCCCACGCACCTACAACAGCCAGGCTTAAGCTTTTGTATAGGAGCAGACGTCGGGTCACCTGAGGTGGAAAATCCCACAGTATGAAAACTGCAACATAGGAATAGGAGGATATTATTATGTGCAGGTGGGAACTGGAACTTGATTTGCAACAGTAAGGCTGTACCTGGGGTACCTAGAAGGGAAAATATGACAAAGAGGGTAGATTTCTAAAGAAACGTATGAAAAAATTTAGTATGGAAGACATTCATTGGTAGGAACTTGGACAGAAATTACATATTTCCCGTGGTACAATAACTAGGCAAGACTACACAGAAATTATATTTCACAAAAATATGTACACTTAATTGAAAAGTTGGACATACATCTAAACTATTTTAGATCATGCGGCAATGAAAACTAAGATAAAAATGCAGGGAAATGAAGTAAAAATGAGAGACTACTTCCCCAACTTACTGTTACAAAGAGAAGTGAAGGAATGGGTATTGGCAATTATTCAAGAGTTATTAGGAAAGATAGAAATTTAAGAAGTTTTTAGCTAGTGAGTGGATAAAATGAAAAGTAGAGTTTAAAAAACAGGGTAGGAATAAAAGAAAAAGATATGGTTAAGAAGCAAAAGGATTTAGAGGGGGTGATAAAGGTTAAAGTATTGCAGATTAAGGGAAATCCTTCAGAACAAGAGGAGGAGCAGAAAGCCTGCTGTTAAACTGCTTTTTGCTAATTCCAAAGCACAGAAAACTTAGCAAAATGACTTCCGCAACAGAAAGTAGTAAGGGTTGTTGCCAAACTTGGGAAGCCTATAACAAGAAAAATAACCAGAGATCCTGTAGCGGTATTAAGAGATTTCAGAATTTTTATGAAAATTTTTATAACGCAGAGAAATATGGACATCAAGAAAGAGCACAAATGATATTTATGGAAGACTTAAATATGCCAAGGTTAGAGGTAGATGAGGCTCATGTAATCAATCTGTAGGAAAGTCTCCAGGAATAGATGGTATTTCTGTGGAAGTCTGGAAGCTAAGAAAAAGAAACCGATAAAGATCTTAAAGGTTTTGCTTAACAATATTTTATAAAAGGAGGGAAAGCATCAACGTCCTGGAAGAAAGATGTGGTGGCTGTAATACTTAATATGGTAAAAAAAACAATGTGACCTAATTTCAAACAGGCCCATTCTGTAACCCCTCCCCCTCTACCTCCACCTGCCAATCACAACCACTCCAACCCCGCCCATCAATGTCCCTATAAACATCTATTTCTACTCCATCTATACACACACACACACACACACACACAATCTGCCCTACTAATTTTTATACTGATATATATATACATATACTCCTCTACCATGCCTGGTCTTCTACCTCAAACCATTCTCACCCCATCTGCATTCTATTTTTACTCCCTTTATACCACATTACCTCCTACTCATATAACCAACTCCACCCCTCCTTCCTGTCCTACCCCTCCCACTCCCAACCTCCTTCCTCATCCCACTAAAATACAATTCCACAACATATCTGCATCTCTAGTTCAACCCAACCCGCTCCACTACTTCAGGATAAAACTTAACCCCCCCTCAGTTAAATACTACAAACCTAAACTAATACCTTACTGTCCAAAACTATTAAAGACCAATCAAAAATACTACTACCCTTCCTCAACTAACTCTGCTTAGCAAGTGATATGCACCCAAATCCTGGACCAAATACTTCCTCTAGTCCCAATCTCCCAGTCATAAGCAATAAAACCAATCATAAATATCTCAAATTCTTCACCATCAATGCCCAAAGTCTAAGAAATAAAGTAGCCCACTTTCATGCTTGGCTAAACTACAACCTACCCGACATTGTAGCCATCTCAGAAACCTGGCAAAAACCCCATATTTGTGACTCTGAAATCCTCACTCCTGGATTCCAATCCCTCAGACACGATCGCTTAAATAGTAAAGGGGGTGAGGTAGCCTTAATCTACTCTAACCTGCTATCCATCACTCCTTACCCCAATCCTATCCCTCCATTCAACAATGCAGAACTAGTGATAGGCTTACTAAAAATAAATAACCACAAATACATTTTTATCATTGCCCTCTACATCCCTCTTGGCAATACCACCACTACTCTTGAAGAAATTCTCCTCTGGACCTCTACCAATATTAAGCTAGAGACCTTCATACTTGGAGATGTAAATATCGATTGGAATAAAATCAGCTCCTCTAATCCCACCACATCCATCAATCTGTTTAACTATACCCAACTAACTAACTCCATTACCAGACCCAACAAAACAAAACCCCCAGGTACCACACTAGATTGGATCCTAGTATCCCATCCTAATAAAGTCTTAAACTCTGGCATTATACCTGACCCTATAGGAGATCCCTTGCCAGCTTTCATACACTGAGCTACCCACTCCTCTCCTCACCTACACCAATATATTCACACACGTAACCTCACAAACTTTAACCCCACTACTTTCTCTGACTCCTTAAAACAAACAAACTGGAACCCCCTAAAAACTCTTCCATTAGACAATGCTGTAGAATTTTTCAACTCAACCTTCTTAAACGTCCTCAACTCCCTTAGCTCCACCAAGAACAAAAAAAGTAAAAACCAAGACCGCCCCATGGCTAACCAAAGATACCAAAAAACTTATGCTACAAAGAGATAAATCTTGGAAAACATATCAAAACAAGCAGCCAGAAACTTTTCTTAAATATAAACTCTGCAACCTCACTAAAAAACAAATCAGACACAAAAAGTCCTACTATATCAAACTCAAGTCTAGCCAATCAAAAAAAACCCAAACATTTCTGGAATTCCATTAATTTTCTTCTCAGCCCAGTTACCAAAAACCCCTGCCCTGATTAGGTTTAAATTTGGTAAATCTGATTTTCAACCACCAATGGACAAGCATGTAGCTATATTCAAAGAATGTGTTATTAAAGATCTACACTTTTCTCTAGGCTACCAACTTGTTAAACACAATTTAACCTTGGAGGAACAACAAGCGCTACAGGAACTTCGTTCCAATCATGATATAGTGATTACACCAGCTGACAAAGGAGGGGGGATTGTAATTATGGATTACTCTATGTACTAAGCTGAAGCCCACAAACAATTGTTTGATGCCCGGTTCTATATCAACATGGTCCTTGATCCAACACCTAACTTTAAAACACACATTGATTCTTTTTTGGATTTAGCCACACAGGAGGGGATTATTGATAAACAAACATGCAAACAACTAAAAGTTGTTGAACCTATTGCTCAATATCTATACCTGCTTCCTAAGATTCATAAAGATCCTACAAATCCCCCCGGTAGGCCGATTGTTTCTGGGAGAGGTTCCCTTACAGAACCCCTATCGGCTTTTCTTACATACTATCTTAAACCTCTATTACTTATGGTGAGAACGAGGTTACAGGACACTACAGAATTTTTAAATATAATTCAGGATACGCAACTGGAATGAGATTGGTGGCTATGCACATTGGATGTCTCTTCCCTTTATACCAGCATCCCACATGATGCAGGTATATCAGCCATTTCATATTGGTTAGACAGATCCCAATTGTACACCATGGGTTTTAACAATTTTCTCATCAGACTAACAGAATATGTGTTAACTAAGAACATTTTCTATTTTGAGGGACAGGCATATTAGCAGGTTAGAGGTACTGCTATGGGAGCATCCTTTGCTCCCATATATGCAGACTTATTTATGGGATTCTTTTAACAACAATTCATATACAATTCTTACAACAATCCCTACATGGAACATTTAGACATCTGGAGAAGATACTTGGATGATTGTTGGACCGTGTGGCGGGGTGACAGTATACGAGTACAAGATTTTGTAAAATATTTGAACAATCCATGGGACATTCAGTTTACTTTAAACCTACACCACCAAGAAATTCTATTCTTGGATGTGATAGTTTTTCGACAGGCTGACCACACATTGGCAACCAGGGTACATAGGAAATTTCCACAATACAATACACTCTTACATGCATCTAGCTATCATCCCCGCCACATCAACAACATCCCTAAATCTCAATTTTTACGGATGAAACGTATTTGTTCGTCCCAGGAATACCATTCAGAATGTGAACAGGACCTGTCTAGTAGACTCATAAGCAGAGGATATCAGAAACATCGCATTACTCAAACCATTAATCATATTAAAGATGTACCCCGATCTACATTATTACAATATAAACACTCACAAGATGAAGATAAACCAATTATATCTCAGCCTATTAGGTTTGTCATTACATTTGGTAGCAATACACCCTTGTTCAGAGATATTAACAACCATTGGGATATTTTGAAGGCCCATGAACATTTGAATGAAATATTACCTGACAAATGTGCTTTTTCATACCGCAGGGGCAGAACTATTCAGTCTCACTTTACACACTATAAAAGATACAAGCCATCTACATTAATTCAAACCACTCTATTTGGTGACCCTTTGATAGGATGTTTTCCCTGTAATCACTGTAGTGCTTGTAGACATATTTTTAAGACCAAAGAATTTTCTAGTAGTAATACCTCTAAGGTATACCAGATAAGAATTTTTGGCAACTGCAGCATGGACTGGGTGATTTATCTGGCCACCTGTACATGTTCCTCCTTCCATGTGGGCCAAACATCCAGATCACTGAGACACAGGATAAGTGAACATATCAGCGCCATTAGAAATCATAACATTTCTAATGCTTTATATAAACATACCATAACTCACCAAACTGTGCAGTTCAAATTTGTGATTATTGATAAAATTGATTTGCATAGAAACCTTAAAGTAGGCTGGCATGACAGATTAAATAATATGGAATCCTCATGGATTACCAGGTTAGGGGCTCTTTTCAAACCTGGTTTGAATGAAATGGAGTAGTTTTTGTCAGCTTTTTATTTCATGCATCTTTATATTTTTTAAGATTGATGTTATTCCTTTCACATCAAATGAATGAATTCCCAACAAGTGTAACAAGTTTTTTTGGTGTATATACACCTTTAAATCATTTGGTATATAAGCGTTTACCAGGATGTGCTGTTAACATTCTACTTTTTCTTTTTGCACTGAAGAAGGCTAAACATAGCAGAAACCGGTTTGCAATACATGGATTATATGGATTGAACTTTGCCACGAATAAATAATATTTTAGCACTTTTCCCCATTGTGCTGGTTCGTTTTCTGGTTCTACTGTGACTTCAGTTTGAACCGTGCTCTTAGTCTTTCGTGTGTGGAATTTGGTTTGGTCTAACTGCACAGATGCCTAGATACTCCATGGTAAGAAAAGTTTGCAGGTGAATGGAGTTTCTTTAGACTCCTGGCATTTAGCTGAAACACCTTTAGATCTTCTTGGGTTGGTTTTGCCACGTTAGGTTTATCAGGTGGCGATGTTTAAAAAGGCTCTATGAGGGTGGACATGATTTTGGCCACTATTTGAAAGCCAAGAGGAGGCAAGTGCAGACCATCCCTGGAAATGCAATGTGGTAAGTCAACCATATCCTTTCAGGCTACAAATATTGTACACCCTTTAAATGACACTAAAAGCCAATTATTAAAATCAAAACTCTTCTGTTCATGTTGTGCCATCATTCCTGGAGAAGGATGCAGACTACTCAATACTGGGCTCATATCAGCCTGGGATGCACAGTCTGAGAGCGCCATCATGCCTCTCTTCATATAATCCAGGGAGGCAAGTCTCAGACGGTTTATACCCAGATGGACTATGACCCAGTAATATTAGTACTTGAGGTTCAAAGACCTGAATGCATGCATGATCTGGTGGATCTTGGCCCCTGACAGGCAACTGTTTGTGACTCTCTCCTTGCTCAACCTAGTCATTGGGACATCTGTCTCTCGCATAATGGGAGTCTCCTTTGACCAAAATATTGGGACGTGTTGTTTGCCTTATAGGTTTACAGGTTGTGTCACTGAGAGATGTGGCTTTACTTGTTGTGGTGGGTGCTGTGCTAGAGTGCTTCTGAGGTTGCTGAGGATAAGTGCTATGTTCGGGAGGCCTTTGCAGTTTAGAAAGATTACATTTAAGAGCCTCAGCATATGTTGGTCTGTGTCTAGACCATATTGTGTGTGGTTGGCATACTGTGCATTTCTGACAACCTGCTTGATATAAGTGTTTGCATGCCAGCGTCTTGCGTACTGTGATATTGTGCAACTACATCGCTCACATACCATATCAGTTTAAGAATTAGGTGGTTGTCAGTAAGCACGAGATAACTGCTACACTGCCATGGGATGCCTGTATCCACCAAACTGCCTGTAGAGAGGGTAGCAAAAGGCATATCCATGGTTACAGATCCTTATTACGAGATCCTAGAGTGGACAGTCCAAGAAAGGTTTACAGTTGGGTAAGAATCAAGACCAACACAAAACTCATGGGGTCTACTCCTCAATACGCAAACTAGTTGCTCTCTGTGCAACTAAGAACATTTCAGAGTAGGTTTATAGGAAAGGTTCAATTCAAAGTGCCTGTGTTAACACAGGGCACTACTAAACACTGAGCGCTGCCAAGCCTCGTACAAATGTGACACAGGCTCAGAAAAACAAACAAGCAAAACAGCCCTCTGGCCAGTTGCAATAAGCACAGTCTAATGTTTCTTCAGTAAATTTTACCAAATGAGACCAAGTTACTCCCTGGTGTCAATAAGACCTAACCCTTCCAGCTTTAAATCACTGAAAGAGCTTGGAAGTTCTATAAGTAATCAACTTGAACAGTAATCTAAGCTGAAAGTGTAGGAAATAATGAACATGCACAGTAATTCAAGCAGCAATCAATTAAAATAAGCAGGAATGCAGAATTCAAACATTTAAAGGCAATGGTAAAAACAGAAGCACTCAAATTATTTAAAGTGCATTTTATTCCTTCTCTCACTAGAAGCAAAAAGAGTAGCACTACTCCCAAGCTGCTTCCTGAGTAACAGTATTAACTCAGATGTTTATTGTTTTAGTACACCTGCTGTTTTCTTCCAATAGATACCTTGGACAGAACACACAGGAGTTAGATGCACCAGAAAGCCAAGCTGCATAAAGGAGCTGAATAGGTTTTCCAACAAAGCTGCAACCAGACCACTCAGTGAAGACCCATATGTGCCGTCTTATAGAGTTTTCTTGTTTTTCTCTGTTTAAATCCATTAATTTAACTGACTTTATCCAACTGCTTAAAGAATTTAATTGAAGCTGACATTCTACGAATTTAATTGTGCTATCTTTCTTAGACTAGATTAAAAATCTCCTCCAAAAAATGATACTCTTTCATAGGAGTCAGTAAAACTTCCAGACTTTTCTTTCATATTTAGCACCAACACCAGGTACTCAATAAGCATTTGCTACTGTATGCATTCTATTTTGGTAGTGAAGAACTATCATGGAAAACATTCCACTTATTTTAAGTAAATTTCACTCTTGGCATTACTATTTTTTCCACAATATTAAATACACCTTGTCATTTAGATTCAGTTAATGTTTCATTTTGGCCTACACTGATCTTATCCCTATCTTCTGCAGTTATATGCACTTGTATAAATGCTGCATCAACTTACATTTATAGGTATTTACTTAGACCACATCTATTCTAACCATTATTTAGTTCATTAATATTAACTGACAACATGTTTAAAGTCTTTTAAATAAACTACATGGCAAACATTTTTATCTTCGTACAGCGATGCCTTATCTACTGGTACCTTAGAAAATTAATTTACTTTCTCCGACTTGATCTGAAGAGCATATTAAAAAATAAAGTTAACAAAATGTTGTTCAACTACACTGGAATGATAGATTCCTCAGTTTAATTAGAAACTAAGCTAAGCTTTTAAACTATTTCATACATCTAAAACAGTCTTTGCAAAGCTACAACACAATCCAAGACAAAATAAAACATCTTCAATAAACTATCAAAATCTCAATACTAAAAATCATAATGCTTTATATGGTATTATACATACCAAGCTTATAGTATTTTGAGTTTGTTTACATATATTATACATCACATTTTCCCTCCTTGTATCAATCAACAAAGTGATGAATTTCTGCTTTCCCCTTAAATGTCACTCCTTGTGAACATTTTGAATGTATTGTTCCCACTATTAAAATTTCTATGTAATCGTATCCTTCCTTTTTCTAAAGATCTCTATCCCAGTTCTTTTCTCTCTTAAATATTAAATACTGCAAGTACAGTTGGTTTGGACTTCAAATTCCATTTTCAAATTTTGGGGGAGGGGGGGAGAGTCTGTAACGCAGTTAAACAGAAGATCTTAATATGTCTAGGAAATTCAGATCCTGTCTCCCAGCTGAAAATAATCATTTCATTAGTTACATTTGCACACCCAATATTTCTGAAAGAGTACTCTAGGAATTTTTAAAAAATCTGCCAACTCATTACACTCCCAAAACATATGTTCCCAGTTAACCTGTCAAAAAATTCTTTCAAGTCTGCTTTGGTATAAAAATACCTATGCAAAACACTTCAAAGATCCTAAGCCTTCAGGATATTGCTGCATACTTGGCAGCCATACATATACTCTCACATTGTTCTCTTGTAAATTGCTTTCCCAGTCTCTCTTCCCGATCTTTTCTAACCTCCTCTGATTGATTCTTATAGTTATTATGCAATGCTTTACATACCCTACTAATTATGCATTTTTTAACAGCAGCTTCTGTTCTAGTTTCAACTAAAACCTCTACCAGAGCAGGCCTTTCACTTAAGATTCCCCTCTTTCTCTTTGCCTACACTTCAATATCAATCCCTGTAAGGGAAGACTGTCTCTAGCCTGCAGTCTAAATGTCTCATTGGCCTCATCCTTAACTTTCCCTCCCTAGTTATTTACTTCCAATACCTTGGCTCCCGCTGGCAAAATATCTCTTCTCCATTCTCAGGTTGGCTTAGTTCTTAGAATACTTTCAACTACTTTACAAATATAAAATTCTGCAACGTTGATGTTATTCTCCTTAAGGATATGCATCCAAAATCATATTCTCTATTTCTTGAACTTCTCTGCCTGCTTCATCGTTACCCCTTTTCCTTTTTAAATTACAACCTTCTGCTTGTTACATACATGACCCTTAACAGCTTAGCTCTAAAATATCCCTTCAAATCAGGTAATCCTAGACTGCCTTGCTCTAATGGAATAATCAACTTAACCCGCTTACCTCATGTCCTCTTCCACTCCCAGATAAATTCCTTTAACTCTATTATCTGGTTGATGAAAATACGCCTGACTACATTTTCACTGTTTTGCTTACTATCCATAAACGACAGCTTCCAGTTTTTCAGTTTTGTATTATCCTTTAAATCTATTCCCACATATCCTTAGCTGCCACAACAGAAGCCTTTTTATTCTGTACTCCTAAATACTTCATTATGTCCCCATAAATAGGAGTACTGCTGAATCAATTCATGTGAGGGTACATCATTTACAGCTATAACGTTTCTTTTATTTTCTTTCATTTTACATCCCAAAAAGGCATGAAATAGTCACAAAATGTACTACAACACTGATGTCCTTTTCTGGATTTATCAGGTACAAAATAATATTTGCAAACAAAGCCAACCTTTTTGTTTATCAGACAAATTAAATCCTTGCATTTCTGAGTCCCTTATTACCTTTGCTAATGGGTCAAAATATAAAGCAAATAAAGGAGAAAGAGGACATCCCTGCCTGGTTCCTCTGTTCAAACAACTTAGAGTAAAACCCTCTCACTTTAATTCTTGCCTCCAATCCTTCATATACCCTCCTAATCAACATTATTATTATATCAGGAAATGCAAATGCTTCCATTGCCCTACTCATACAACAGCAGCCTACTCTAACAAATGCTCCCTCTACATCAAGCTCCACTAATAGTAGCATATTTCTTACATTCTGCTTCCCTCTGGATCGTCACTGTTCTATTAACGTTGTCAAATGTTTGCCTGCCCTCTGCAAAACCACGCTGATCCATATCTATCACTTTTGGCAAAACCTTTACCATTCTTTTAGCTAGTATAGAGAAACATTTTATAATCACAGTTTAAAACTGAAATGGGTCTATAGGAAGCTGGGTCAGATATGTCTTTACCCTCTTAAGGTAAATGCAACCCACACAACTTTCTTCCAAGATTTTGGTGTTTCCCCTCATTTTAAAATAGTGTTGAATAAAATCTTCAAGATCTTTATCACTTTATTTAGAGAGATTGACAAATGTTAAAAGTATTGCAAAATAGGGGAAATCTCTCAGAACAAAAAAGGAGCAACGGCAGAATGCTAACCAGAAAATAAGGGATTACCTTGATAATACACATGAATTTAGAAAGATTGCTATTAAGCAACTGTTCTTTGATAATTCTAGAGCACAAAAACTCTTAGCACAACAACTCTGGCAACAAAAAGTGGAAAGGGCAGTCACCAACTTAGGGAGCCTATAACAAGGAAGATAAGAGACCCTGTAGAAGTATAAGAAATAGTTCGGAATTTTTATGAAAATTTACATAAAGCAGAGAAATATGGAAATCAAGAAAAGGTACAATTGGAAATGTTTATGGAAGAATTAAATATGCCAAACTTAGAGGCAGAAGAGGCTCAATTACTAACAGTTAGGACAGGAAGGGATGAGATAAAAATGGCTATTGTATAACCGATCTTCAGGAAAGTCCCCAGGAATAGATGGTATTCCTGTGGATGTTTGGAAGTTAGGAGGGAAAAAATGATAAAGATCTGGAAGGTTTTGTTTAACAGTATTTTAAGAGGAGAAGTTCCAGCATCCTGGAAGAAGGTGGTGGTAACGGTAATACTTAGAGGGTAAAGATCCATCGGATTCAGCTTCATACAGGCCCATTTCATTACTGTGTGTTTACATCTATAATGGCTAAAAAAATGGCAAAAGTGATACCAAAATCGATAGATATGAATCAGTGTGGTTTTGTGGAGGGGAGGCAAACATTTGACAATATTAACAGAGCAGTGATGATCCAGAGGGAAGAAGAAGAATGTAAGAAAGTACCACTTTTACTGGTGGGTCTTGATTCCGAGAAAGCATTTGACAGAGTAGACTGGGACATCATGAGCAGGATAATGTAAGCATTTGCTTTCCCTGATACAATTATAAGGTTGATTAGAAGAATATATAAGGGATCGGAGGCGCAAATTAAAATGGGTGGGGTCCGATAATTTCTGCTTGAGTAGAGGAACCAGGCAGGGTTGTCTGCTCTCCCCTTTGTTGTTTGCATTATATTTAGAACCACTGGCAAAGAAAACAAGGGACTCAAATTCAAGGATATAACTGGTATGGTAGTCAGAAAAAGCTGGGTCTAGTTGCAGATATTATTCTATACATGACAAAACCAGAAACGGACATTACTGTATTGTGGAACATTTTAAGACAGTTTCAAACCTTCTCAGGATACAAAATTAATGAAGCTAAAAACAAAGGCAGTAGCGGTAAATTATGTATCCACACATGAATTGGTCCAACAATATCCACATTTAGGGTCTATATCATATGAGCAAATCGCACAAATTGCGAATGCTCATATCGAACGTACTGGACCTCAAACTTCCTACTGTGGGGGGCTGCGCCCCCATTCCACCCCCCTAAATATATTCCAACTCCGAGATCGTACTACAGTGAGGAAAGGGCAAATATCCCAATCTTCACTGTACCACAGTCTCAGAAAAAGCACTTTGAGGTCCGGTACGTTCGATATTATGAGCGTTTGCAATTTGTGCGTTTCGCTCATATGATACAAACCCCATATTTATGAGGACATGATAAAATGAAGCATTTAGGAGTATGGATTAGAAATTACTCTGGTGGCAGCTAAGGATATGTGGGAAGAGACTAAACAGAAGATAATACAAAAATTGAGAAACTGGAAGTTTTGTTGTATGGGTATGGATACGAAGATACAAGCCATTAAAATGTTTTTAGTCCCTTTAGTCTTATACACAGGTCAGGCATACTTCTATCAACCAGAGGAGAAATTGTGGACAGCAATTAAAAAAGAGTTGAAGGGTTTTATCTGGGAAGGGAACTCAGCAAGGGTCAAGTGGGATAAGCGGATTCTACCAACAGAACAAAGTGGACTAGGATTACCAAATTTGAGGGGGTATTTTAGAGCAACACAGTTAAGGCTCTTCTACATAGCACAGGCAGAAAACTATAATTCAAGCTGGAAATGGATGATGATGACTCAGGAAGGAAGCTCAAGATATAAGGAGAGATTGGGATTTTGGATGCAGACTCTTAAGGAGAACAACCAAAATCATACATAGTATTATGTTGTTGTGTCTTTCGGCTTTTCCCGGTTAGGGGTCGCCACAGCGGAACTCTGGTCCGCTAATGATTGACAGTAGATTTTTACGTGCCAAGTTGCCAACCCTGACACACAACCTTCAACGAAGGTATGCCCATTCACGCATGTCTCCACACAGAAGACGCTCTAGCTGAGAATCGAACAGGACGTCTTACTGTGAGGCGACAAAGCTACCACAGCACCACCACCGCAACAGCATACATAGTATTATATATTCATAAAATAGCAGTGAGTGTTTTAAGAACCAAACCAGTACGAAAATAGAGAAGAGAGATTTTGCTGATAGGGTTGACTGTGGTCAGGGATACAAATAGGCAAGAGGGGGCTGGAATTTATTGGAGAAAAATTGGCAAAGGAATCAAAGTATAGTACAGTTTTGTACCTACCATAAATGTAGATGTCCGAACTGGATAGCATCTGCAGTCATAACAACTGGGTTGTCCTGTTGTCAGGCAGCCCTTCGGTCGGCCGGACTCCAAAGTCCGGGTCCGGCTTCGGCTGATGTCGCACTTCACCCGACGTCATCTCTGCTGGTCTTCGGGTATATATGCATCAGCCGACGCCATTTTCCTCAGTGTTTCTTGCCCCAGATGCCAGTTGCCCTCTTGGAAGGCTAAATTTTGGGTAAATGCCAATGTTTCCAAAAAGATAGAGGCAAACACAAAAAATAAGCATGTATGTACATATATACAAACAAATACACCATAAGAGACTCCCCCCACCAGCTAGCTATTAGGAGGGTAAATACCCTAGGAGTACCACAGAGGGGAAGGAGGGAGGGTAATCCTGACTGCAGATGCTATCCAGTTCGGACATCTACATTTATGGTAGGTACAAAACTGTACTATGTCCTTCATGGATGCATCTGCAGTCATAACAACTGGGTAGAATACCATAGCCAACTAGGGGAGGAGGAAGAATAGATTATGGTGTGGTTAGGATCCCTTGCAGTACAGCAGTGGCAAACCCTGCTCGGGATCTGGAATACAGAGGTAAATTATAATGCTTGGCAAATGTATGCACGGAGGTCCAAGTAGCCGCCTCAATAATGTCCTTGGTTGCCACTCCTCGTAAGAAGGCTGTGGTAGTGGCTGTTGCCCTTGTAGAATGAGGCCTTATGTTCTGTGGAATTGGTTTTCCATGGAAGTAGTAACAGAATCGTATGCAATTTCCTATCCATTTGGAGATTGTCTGTTTGGAAATAGCTTTTCCTTCCCTTCCTGTTGCATAGGCTACAAAAAGCTGGTCAGTTTTTCTGTTACTTTTTGTTCTGTCCAGGTAGTAGCGTAGCTGTCTATGTACATCCAAGGTATGCAGCATTCTTTCCCCTCTGTTTTGTGGGTTGGGGAAGAAGGTAGGTAGGTGGATTGCCTGGTTTAAAGACACTCTGGATACCACCTTAGGCATAAATGTAGGATTAGTCCTCATGGACACTCTATCTTGGTGGAAGATTAGGAAGGGTTGTACTGCCATTAGGGCCTGAAGTTCAGAAACCCTCCTTGCTGAGGTTATTGCCAGTAGGAAAGCAGTTTTCCACGATAGATGCTGTAGGTCTGCTGTTGCTGCCGGTTCAAAAGGTGCAAGTGTCAACTTTTCTAGCACAAAGTTCAAATCCCAAGCTGGCAATGGTGGTTTCCTAGGAGGTTTTACATTCTTGATCCCTCTGAGGAACTGCCTGAGTAAAGGATGTGAAAAGACAGGTGGATCAAAGCTGTATTCTGCTGAAATAGCTGATGCATGTATCTTGATGGAGGAATAGGACAGGCCTGTATGTAGAAGTTCTGCCAAGTACTCCAGAATGTTAGCAATATCTATATTGGACACATCTTTTCCTCTTTCAGCACTCCAAATGACAAACCTTTTCCATTTTCCTGCATAGTTCCTTCTTGTTGAAGGTCTGCGGGCTTCAAGGATAATGTCTTTAACCCTTTGGGAAAGTTCTGGACTAGTTGCTGCTATGAGATGTTCCATGCAGTGAGTTGCAACGTTTTTAGGTTTGGGTGCATGATGCTGTAGTTGTTCTGAGTTAACATCAAAGGCATCAGGGGTATTGACCACATTTTGTCCCGAGACATGCTCCTCAGCAATGGGTACCAGTGTTGTCTTGGCCAGTTTGGAGCTATCAGGATTATCCTTGGACGTTCCTCCCTGATTTTTAGTAATACCTTGTGTATCAAGGGAAGAGGTGGGAATGCATATGCTGTCAGACCTTTCCAGCTGAAGGAGAGCGAATCCACTTTCCATGCAAGTGGGTGGAATGTCCTTGTGCAGAATTTTCTGAGCTGGTGATTGTGAGGGGAAGCGAATAGATCTATCTGTGGCATTCCCCATTTCTTTGAGATGGTCTTGAAGATGTCCGGGTGTAGCATCCATTCGTGAGCATCCGAGGTGGTTCTGCTTAACATGTCTGCTAGAGTATTCTCCTTTCCTGGTACAAATATTGCCTGTAACTGGATGTTGTAGCTGAGTGCCAGGTTCCTAAGGTCCAAAGTCATTCTGCATAGGGGGTATGAATGAGTGCCTCCCTGTTTGTTGATGTACCACATGACTGTGGTGTTGTCTGTCCTTATCATCAAATGGCCTTCTTTGAGAAATGGTCTGAATTTTTGGATTGCCAGTTTTACTGCCAGCATTTCTTTTAGGTTGATGTGCAGGTGAAGCTGGTCCTCGTCCACAATCCTTATGCGCATTTGTCCAGCATGTGAGCCCCCCATCCTAGGTCTGAGGCGTCTGTAGTGATGGTTTGGCTTGCTTGATAGTTGTGAAAGGGTAGGCCTGGGTTTGACTGGCATGCTTGAGCCCACCATAGGAACTCCTGTTTTAGGCATGGGATTAGTGGAATTTCTGCTTCTAGGCTGTGCCTGTGTTGGGACCATAAATTCTTTAGGTACCACTGTAGTTTTCTCATATGTAGTCTGGCATGTGGAACCAAGATTATGCATGATGCCATGAAGCCCAAGGCCTGCAGAACTTTTCTTGCTGTTAGCTTGTTCTGTCTTGTTAGTGCCAAGAAGTAAAGAGGGAGTTCTTTTGTTTTTCTGCAGTTAGGAATGCCATTTGTTTTACTGTGTCCAATTCCGCCCAAGAATGTCCTTGTTTGGGATGGTATCAGCCTTGACTTTTGTAAATTGACTGTGTATCCCAGTGCTTGTAGCAAGTAAATGACCCTTTGTAAATCTGTTGTCAGCTTGCTTTTGTTGTCCCCTTGTAGCAGGCAGTCGTCCAGGTATGGATAAATTTGGATTCCCTGTAGTCTGCAGTGGGATTACTGATGCCAGGCATTTTGTGAATACTCTGGGCACAGTAGATAAGCCAAAGGGCAATGCTGAGAATTGATAGTGCTCTGATCCTGCAAGAAATCTGAGGTATCTTCTGCAAATTGGTCGAATGGGGACGTGCAGGTATGCCTCCTTGAGATCTAGAGTTACCAGCCAACACTCCTTGCCCAGCATGGGAAGAAGTTGCTGTAGGGTCAGCATTTTGAATTTTGGGACAATGATGTAAGTATTTAAGGTGGACAGGTCGAGAATAGGTCTCCAACTTTTTTCCTTTCTTGGAACTAGGAATAGTCTGGAGTAGAATCCTTTGCCTTGCTCTGTTATTGGTACTCTTTCCACAGCTCTCATCTTTGTTAATTGCATTATCTGCTGTAGAGCTTCTGTTTTTTGATTTGGAGGCAGGTTTGGCATTCCTCTTTTGACTGGTAAAGTGTGGAAGTGGAACCGGTAACCTTGGTCTATGGTTTGCAATATCCACTTGTCTTTTGTGATATAGTGCCAGTTCTTCGAAAATAAGGTTAGTTTTCCGCCTAATGGTGCTGCTATTTGTTCCCTGGTAGGCGGAGTTAGAATCAAGTCACTGTGATTGTGCTGTTGTAGTGGTAGTGGCTGTGTCTGTGCCTCTGTTATTACCTTGCCACTGTCGTCCTCTGTAGGCACCCCCTCTGGATTGATTTCTGCCTCTGGAACATCTATTCCTGCCCCTTTGGGATCTTGTGGAGTCAGGAAAGGACCAATTTTTGGCAGGCCAGTTTCTGCTAAACCTTGGGGGCTGAACCTGCAAGAAATCTTTAACAGTTTGTACAGATTTTGCATTTTCTTCATTACCTGCTGGGCAGGTGTACCAAACAAACTGGCCTTATCCATAGGAGCATCTATTAGCTTTAACATGATCCGGTAAGACCTGTTCCTTCAGCCATGCATGTCTTCTTATCACTGTGCCAGTCATGGCTGATCTAAATGAAGCCTCCAGTGCATCATAGCCACATTTTAAGGAATGGTTACTAACCTGTTGTATGTTATTTACCATTTCTAATACATATTTCTTATCTATAGAGTCATCAGAGGATAGCTTTTTAGTTAACTGATCAAGCATAACCTCTTGGTATTGTATCATGTGAAATTGACAGTTTAAAGCTCTAGCTGAGAGAGTAGCTGAGGTGTAAACTTTTTTGCCCCATCTGTCTAAAGACCTGGCTTCCCTTTCAGAAGGAATAGGGTTTTTTGCTGTGGTCGAGGCTACTGCCTTAGGCCCCTGGGATATAGTTTCGGGGTCTGCAAGTGGGGCCTTGTATAGGTGATGATGAGTGTCTGGTACCCTGTAAAATCTATCTGGTTTGGCAGGGGCTGGAGGTAAGGAATCTGGTGCAGTGCAGACATCATTAAGCATCGTCCACAACAGAGAGGACAGGAGGTATAGCTAAGGGCCTGTGTTGTGGAAGGTGCAGAAAAGTCCTAAGTCTTTTCTGGAATCTGAAAAATCCTGTTCCTGCCATTGGAATTGTTCTCGCATGGCATGTAAGGTTTCCCCAAAGGAGAATTCTTCTGGTGGGGAAGCAGCTGGAATGGATTCTTCAGCATCTGAGTCTTCATAATTGGAGAAAGGAGCCTCTGGCTGGTCTGTAATATCTGAGTCATCCGCAGAATCATCAGAGGACACAGGCTCGGGGGGCTCTGCTCTAGGTCTCTTTTCTGGGGGCTGAGAGGCCCTGTCTGGATGAGAGTGAGATCCCCTAATTAAGGATATTAAATCTTCTGCCAGAGTAAGCATTTGTGAACTAGAAGTGGGCCTGGTTGAGGGGGGTTTAACAGGCACTGATTTAGTAGATTTGGCTGCTTTAGCCCTGGCAAAGGCCTTAATAGACATGGCTGCAGGAGGCCTAGCAGCACCACGTGCTGGGGTAGAGACATCCAAAGGGATGGTGTCTGATAAGTCACTAGTAACCACTGTTGTAGGTAAAATTTCTGAGGCCGATTCAAGTAAGGTAGCAGGAACCTCAGTAGTAGTCATTGATTCAGCTGTACTTTGATCAGTTTTCTCGGTTTCGGCCGAAACCGAGACACTCGCGATTTGCTTAACCATGGTTTCGGCGAAACCGCGGACCGCGAGTGTCGGTCTTTCTTTCGCGGTTTTAACAATTTGGGTAGTCGGAGGATCCGGCGGCATAATGTACGCAAAATCTGAGCGAAAAACTGTTCAGCAAACTCCGACCAACGCCTAAGCGTCGTCGGTTGAATGAAGCACAGGCGAACAGGCTGCTACGTCGTGGTCTGGGCCTAAACAAGGCAAACAGTAAGAGTGGAAATCTTTATGAGGTATTTGTTTCCCACAAGTTAAACAGTTATTGACTTTTTCTGACATCGGCTGAGGCAAGAAAGAGTCCCCAGCGGGTACTTAGCTTTTAGAAGTCTTCGAAGTAGTATTCGGTAGTAGTAATCTCTGGATCTGACCGACCGGCACTTGCGAACAGCTTCTGCTTCGGGCGCCACGCGGCAAGAAAGACTGAGGAAAATGGCGTCGGCTGATGCCTTTATACCCGAAGACCAGCAGAGATGACGTCGGGTGAAGTGCGACATCAGCCGAAGCCGGACCCGGACTTTGGAATCCGGCCGACCGAAGGGCTGCCTGACAACAGGACAACCCAGTTGTTATGACTGCAGATGCATCCATGAAGGACATTGGGAATAAATAACTAGAAAGGGAAAGGTAATAGAATGGGAAGAGCCCAAAAATGTATTTGGACTGCAGGTTAGAGATTGCCTTCCCTATCAAGGATTGATATCAGAGTATAGACAAAGGGAAAGAAATAGGGGGCTCCTAAATGAAAGACCAGCATTGGTAGAGTTTTTAATAGAATGTAGAACAGAAGCTGCCATTAAAAAAGGAATAATTAGTAAAGCATATAAAATAATGCATGATAATTACAAGAATCAATCGGAAGAGCTTAGAAAGGATTGGGAAGATAGACTGGATAAGCAATTCACAAATAGACAATGGGAGGATATATATACATCTCCCAAATATGCAACAAAGTCTAGAAGATTTAGGATCTTTGCCTGGAAATGTTTACATAGGTGTTTTTACAACCCAAGTAGACTACAAAGAATTTTTCCACAGGTGGAGAGCAAATGTTGGAGGTGTGATGGTCAAGAAAGAGGTAGCTGAGAACAATTTTTGGAGGTGTGATGAGCTAGCAGACTTTTGGGATTCCCTGCGGGCTGCTCTGTCGGAGATACTGGGTGGGCGGATTAGACCGACTGGGGAGATGATTTTTTTTTTGAGTTATGCTATAGAATAAGAATCAGAATTACCTAGACATAATAAAGTCTTGATGATTCTAATTATGGTGACTGCCAAAAAAGCAATTACTAGAAAATGGAGATCAAAATCTAGACTAATTTTACTAGAAGTAGTGAATATAGTAAGTGAGATAAAACAACTGGAATTGGGATGTTTAGAAAAGGGAAGGAGCAAACTACATAGAAAAAATGGGAATTGCGGGAAAAGTATATGCAGAGCAGGAATGAGGTTTAAGAGGCAAGATTTGAATGAGCTATACACAATGCTTAACTGTCAATGACTAGAATGTTTATAAGTGATTAGTAATGCTTACAATTACAGTTGTTTCAATGGTGTCTGTGATGTAAATTGTTTACAACTAAAGTGATTTTACTTTGTATGTTTTTCATTTATACAAATGTAAGACTGCCTTTGTTACATGTGGAAATTTAATAAAGATGTTGGGGAAAAAAAAGATCTTTATCACTTTCTTCCCTCCTAACTTCCATACTTCCACAGGAATATTATCTGCTTCTACAGACTTTCCTAAAGATTGACTATATATCACAGTTTTTATCTAATCTCCTCTTAACTATTAGCTGTTGAGCCTTATCTACCTCTAACCTTGGCATAATGTGTTATTTCCATATTTCACTGCTGTATACAAATTTTCATAATATTTCTGAAATATCTCTAATACTTCTAAAGTATCTCTGGTTATTTTTCTTGTTACAGGCTCCTCAAGTCTGGTGACAGCCCCTTTCTACTTTGTTACCCAAGTTGTCGTACTAAAAATTTTTGCACTCTGGTGTTACGAAAAAAAAAAGTTGCTCAACAGTAATTTTCCAGAACTCGTACATATTACAGACACTCATTTTCTCTTTACCACTCTGTATTTGTGCCTTTTGTTCTGTAAGACTCCCCTTATTCTGCAATATTAAAACTTTTGTCAGCCCTTCTAAGTAACTACAATTACTTCTTAACCATGTCTCTTCCTTTACTTCTGCCCTGTTTTTGAACTCCACTTTCAGTTTATCCCACTCACTAGCTATAACTTCTGAAGATACTAATACCTTCCCTAATAATTCTTGAATAATTTCTACCAGCCATTCCTTAAATTTCCACTCTTTTTAACAGGTAGATTGGAAAGCGCTAGTGCCTGGCTTTTACTACATTACTCTGCATTTTTAATCTTGGTTTTTACCTATGCATGATCTGAAATAGTTATTGGATGTGTGTCAAAGTTTTCAATCAAATGTATGTTCTTGTGAAACATATTTCCTATCTAGTCTAGCCCAGTTACTGTACACCTAGGAGAATATATATATTTTGTCAGAGTTCCTACTACTGAATTCACACCTTCCATACAAAATATCTTCCTAAAATTTCTTTAGCAATTTGCCCTCTGTTGTTGTACTGCCCTTCTATGTCCCTCTGATATAATCTCACTACTGAAAAAAAAAGTTCAACTCCCCACCTATAATACTATCCCCTGCTGAAAGTTGATTTTCTCACCCCAAAATTTAAGTTCCATAACAGCAGTTTTTGGTGGAATATAAATATATAAAAACCAAATGAAGGTGTGTTGGTGCTCAACAGACCAAAACCGCAGAACAAATGCACCAAAAGGACCATGGAAAACTCATTTCAATGAATAAAAGCAAATAAAAGCAAAATAAAACATTAGGGGTGAAGTTCAGTTTGTTCTGATGAAGTAAATTCATTGATGAAAGCGCTTAACATGAAATAATGTATTTGGACTGTATACTGGTCTTTTATTTGCTTTTAATTAAAAGGAGTTTTCCATGGTCCTTTAGGTGCATTTCTTCTGTGGAATATAAATATATGCCAGCATAATCTTCCTTCCTTACCAACAGCCCCTTACTACAACAAGTTTACACCATTGTCTTTTCCCCCCTCTTCTATCACTACCAGAGTTCCTCTAGTAAATAGTAGAATTACTCCCCTTTTCCTTTCTCCCTAATATTCTTGCTGAATATCCATCCCGAAACCTTTGTCAAACTCACATGCTCATTTATTTCCAAATACATCTCCTGCAGCATTACTAGCTGTACTCTGCATTTAATAAAAATCAATACTCTTTCCTCTTTGCCTATACCTATAAGGCCATTTACATTCCAAAATAACATGGGTAGCATAGCCATTATGATGCAAAGCTACTGTTCTCACTACCTGTACATGTCAGTTTTTTGTATGTGTATTTCCAACTTGTGTTACATGCACTCACTATTTGGCAGACTGATCTTTTATATGGTTCACATTACAGCCTGTGTTCCCACTTGCACCAGTTTCTATTGATTCTTTTACTTCTTGTCTCCTTGCAGAGATGAAAAACAGTTTGCATGCTTTCAGAAAACATCTCATTTTAGCCCTTAAGAAAAAGAGCACTGGCAACTTTTGAATAAAACTAAATTATGCACTATTCCATTAAATGCATTAAAGTATTAAGGCTGCTGGGGAGGCTCTTATTCACTTCCCATAATTTCAAAAGTACAGTTGTGTACACTTAACATAAATGTAGATGTTAGAGTGTATTCACTGTTGCTGTCATCACATTTGAGTTATCTGCTTGCAGCAGCCCTCAGGTCGGCCCGATTAAAAAAGTCTTGGGTCCTGCATCGGTTGCTCTCTCTTCATCCAAGACGTCAGGTCGTCAGGGGTACAAAACATACAGCCGACGCCATTACATCAGTCTTTTCCTGCCCAAGGTATCAGGTGCCCCACAATGGGAAGCAATTAAATATATAAAAATACAGGGTTATACCTCCAACAATAAAGGAAATGCACCAAAAAGCTTTTAAGCATAGTAAAGGAGAGTAGAGGTATATCCAAAAGACGACAGGGGGCTGGAGGGAGGGTAACCAGGACTGCAACAGTGAATACACTAGAACATATACATTTATGGTAAGTGTACACAACTGTACTATGTTCATGTTTCAGTGTTGCAGTCATCATATTTGGGTAGATTCCCAAAGCAAAGGATGGGATGAGGAATTTAGATAGTATTAGGACCAGCTATAAGGCCCTGCAAGACTGCAGTTGCAAAGCCAGCTCTGGATTTAGAGAAAACTGGCAGGTGGTAATGCTTAGTGAAAGTATGTACAGAACTCCATGTAGCAGCTTCTAGGATGTCCCTGGTAGAGATGCCTCTGAGAAAGGCTGTAGAGGTAGATGCAGCCCTGGTTGAGTGGGGTCTGATCCCCTGTGGGATAGGTTTTCCATGGTACTTGTAGCAGAAATAAATGAAATGGCCTATCCATTTGGAAATTGTTTGCTTTGAAATAGCCTTCCCCTCTGCCCCTGCAGCAAATGCCACCAGCAGTTGTTCAGATTTCCTTTGAGGTTTAGTCCTGTCCAAGTAGAATCAAAGTTGTCTGTGCACATCTAAGGAGTGCAGTATCTGTTCTTTGTTCTGTGGATTAGAAAAGAAAGTTGGCAAATGAATGGACTGATTAAGGGCCATACTGGATACCACCTTGGGCATGAAGGAGGGATTGGTCCTGAGGGACACCCTGTCCGCATGAAAGATGATGAAAGGCTTAAGTGCCATAAGGGCTTGTAATACAGATACCCTTCTTGCTGAAGTGATTGCTAAAAGGAAAGCGGTTTTCCAAGAAAGGAATTTTAAGTCTGCAGTAGCAGCTGGCCCGAAAGGAGGAAGAGTGAGTTTTTCCAATATAAAGTTAAGGTCCCAGGCTAGAGTTGGAGCTCTCCTGGGTGGTCTTAAATTTTTGCCCCTCTGAGGAACTGCTTGAGCAGTGGATGACAGAAGAGGGGAGGTTCTGTGTTATAATGAGCTGAAATGGCTGAGGCATGAATTTTGATGGAGGAGAAAGACAGGCCCTTGGGAAGCATTTCAGTTAAGTATTGTAAAATCTGAGGTAAATTGGGCACTGCTGTGTTCATCCCTTGAGACTGGTTCCAGGCACAGAATCTTTTCCATTTTTCAGCATAAGATTTTCTAGTACTAGGCCTCCTCGTCTCTAAAATGATATCACTGGTTTACTGAGGGATGGTAAAGGAGAGATTAGGTAATTAGCCAGGCTGCAAGGTTCAGTGTTTGAAGCTGAGGGTGCAGAATCTGGTTCTCCTGCTGAGACAATAGGGTAGGAGTCTGCGGCAGGTGCCATGGGGCCAACATGACACACTGCGCAAGAGGGGGTACCAGTGTTGGCGTGGCCAGTCTGGTGCAATCAAAATCATCCTTGGTTTGTCTTGTTTGATCTTTAGTAGTACTTTGGAGAGCAGAGGCAAAGGAGGAAAGGCATAAACTGATAGGTTTTTCTAGCTGAAGGACAGAGCATCCACTTTCCAAACCTGTTTTTGGGGAGTCATTGTGCAAAATTTGTCCTATTGATAGTTCTGGGGGGAGGCAAACAGGTCTATATCTAGGCTCCCCTATTTGCTTGTCAACAAGTTGAAAATCCTTGGTTCCAGTTTCCACTCGTGTGGGTCCATGAGGTCTCTGCTTAGTTCATCTGCCAGTGTATTTAGTTTTCCTGGCAGGAATTGAGATTGTAGATGCACTTGGTAGCTCAGGGCTGTGTTCCACAATGCCATGGCTAGTCTGCAGAGGGGATAAGAATGTGTACCCCCCCCTGCTTTGTTTATGTACCACAAAGTACAGTTTTGTACCTACCATAAATGTAGATGTCCGATAGGTATGCATCTGCAGTCCTAACATATGGGTTGTCCTGCCTCAGGCAGCCCTTCGGTCGGCTGGATTCCAAAGTCTGGGTCTGGCCTCGGCTGATGTCGCACTTCACCCGACGTCATAGCTGCTGGGGTATAAAGGCATCAGCCGACACCATTTTCCTCAGTGTTTCTTGCCCCAGATGCCAGGTGCCCTCTAGGAAGGCTAAATTTGGATAAATGCAAATAATTCCAAACAGTATAAAGCAAAATATATATATACATATATACATACAAACAAATACACCATAATAGATTCCCCCAGCTAGCTAAAAGAGGGGTAAGTACCCTAGGAATACCACAGAGGGGAAGGAGGGTGGGTAATCCTGACTGCAGATGCATACCTATCGGACATCTACATTTATGGTAGGTACAAAACTGTACTATGTCCTTCAAGGATGCATCTGCAGTCCTAACATATGGGTAGAATATCATAGCCAAACTGGGGGAGGAGGCACTAAGATAAAGATGGTGTAGTTAAGATCCCTTGCAAAACAGCAGTTGCAAAACCTGCTCGGGATCTGGAGTATAAAGGAAGATTATAATGCTTGGCAAATGTATGCACGGAGCTCCAAGTAGCAGCTTCTAAAATGTCTTTGGTAGCCACTCCTCGTAGGAAAGCTGTAGTGGTGGCTGTAGCTCTTGTGGAGTGAGGCCTGATATTTTCGGGAGTTGTCTTTCCATGAAAAGAGTAGCAAAATCTAATGCAATTTCCTATCCATTTTGAGATTGTCTGTTTTGAAATTGCTTTTCCTTGCACTCCTGTTGCATATGCTACCAGAAGCTGGTCAGTTTTCTGTTGGTCTTAGTTCTGTCCAGATAGTAGCGTAATTGTCTGTGCACATCCAAGGTATGTAGCAGTCTTTCCCCCCTGTTCTGTGGGTTGGGGAAGAATGTAGGTAAATGAATCGCTTGGTTCAATGATACCCTGGAGACCACTTTTGGCATAAAAGTAGGATTAGTTCTCAGAGACACTCTATCCTGATGGAAGATAAGGAAAGGCTGTACTGCCATTAATGCCTGTAACTCAGATACCCTTCTTGCTGAAGTGATTGCTAGCAGGAAAGCAGTTTTCCAAGATAAGAACTGTAAGTCTGCTGTTGCTGCTGGTTCAAAAGGGGGAAGTGTTAATTTTTTCCAACACAAAGTTGAGATCCCATGTAGGTAAAGGTGGTTTCCTTGGAGGCTTAACATTTTTGATTCCTCTCAAGAACTGCCTGAGTAGAGGATGAGAGAAGACAGGAGGATCCATGTTGTACTCTGCTGAAATTGCTGATGCATGAATCATAATGGAGGAGTAGGACAGGCCATTGTGGAACAGTTCTGCTAAGTATTCCAGGATGTGTGCTATGTTTGCCAATGAGACATTTTCTCCCTTTGCTGCACTCCAAATGAGGTATCTTTCCAATTTGGCTGAATAAGTTTTCCTTGTGGAGGGTCTGCGTGCCTCCAGGATAATGTCCTTAACCCTCTGAGATGAATCTGGTTTATTTTGTTTTATGCAATATTCCAAGCAGCTAGCTGCAGTGTTTTCAAGTTTGGATGCAGGGTCTTGTAGTTGTTCTGTGTTAGAAGTAAGGGACATAGAGGTAGAGGCCATGAGTGTGTCCGAGACATGCTTCTCAGTAGCGGGTACCAATGTTGCCTTGGCCAGTCTGGAGCTATCAGGATTACCTTTGGCTGTTCCTCTCTGATCTTCAGTAGGACTTTGTACATCAAAGGAAGAGGTGGAAATGCATATGCTGTCAGGTTTTTCCAGCTGAAGGAAAGGGAGTCCACCCTCCAGGCAAGTGGGTGGTATGCTCTTGAGCAGAATTTCTTCAATTGGTGGTTGTGTGGGGAGGCGAACAGGTCTATCTCTGGCATTCCCCATTTCTTTGTTATGGTTTTGAAGATATCTGGATGCAGCATCCATTCGTGAGCATCCGTGGTAGTTCTGCTTAAGGTGTCCGCTAGTGAATTTTCTTTTCCTGGTACAAATCTGGCCTGTAGTTGAATGTTGAGATTCAGGGCCAAATTCCACAGGTCCATTGCCATCCGGCATAGAGTATATGAGTGTGTACCTGCCTGTTTGTTGATTTACCACATGACTGTGGTATTGTCCGTCCTTATCAGCAGGTGACCTTGTTGGAGGAATGGTCTGAATGCCTGGATTGCATGTTTCACTGCCAGCATCTCCTTTAGATTTATGTGTAGATTCAGCTGGTCTTGGGTCCATAGGCCTTGTATACACTTGTCCTCCATGTGTGCCCCCCAGCCTAGGTCTGAGGCGTCCGTGGTGATGGTCTGGCTTGGATGTGGTTTGTGGAAAGGCAATCCTCTGTTCATCTGACAGGCCTGAGCCCACCACAGGAATTCTTTTTTCAGGCATGGAATTATTGGAATCTGGGCTTCTAGACTGTGCTTGTGTTGAGACCATACATTCCTTAGGTACCATTGCAACTTTCTCATATGCAGCCTGGCATGCGGGATCAATATTATGCAGGATGCCATGTAACCCAGGGCTTGCAGGACTTTCCTTGCAGTAAGCTGAGTTTGTGTTGTTAATGTCATGAAATAGACTGGTAGCTGCTTTTGTTTTTCTTCTGTGAGAAAAGCCATCTGAGTTGTATCCAGTTCTGCACCCAAAAATGTTATCCTTTGGGATGGTACTAGCCTTGACTTTTGAATGTTGACTGTGTACCCCAAGGCTTGCAACAGTTGTATGACATTTGCCAAATCTTTTGTTAATTTTGTCTTGTTGTCCGCTTGTATTAGGCAGTCGTCCAGGTATGGGTAAATTTGAATTCCCTGAAGCCTGCAATGAGCAATTACTGATGCCAGGCATTTCGTGAATACTCTGGGCGCAGTAGATAAGCCAAAGGGCAATGCTGAGAATTGATAATGCTCTGATCCTGCAAGAAATCTGAGGTGTCTTGTGCAGTCTGGTCGTATAGGGACGTGCAGGTATGCCTCCTTGAGATCTAGAGTCACCAGCCAAGACTCCTTGCCCAGCATGGGAAGAAGTTGCTGGAGGGTCAGCATTTTGAATTTGGAACAATGATGTATGTGCTCAGTGCAGACAAGTCGAGAATAGGTCTCCACTGATTTTCTTTTCTTGGTACAAGGAATAGTCTGGAGTAAAATTCTTGGCCTTGTTCCATAGGTGGTACCTTTTCTATAGCTCTCATCCTTAGTAAGTTGTTGATTTGTTTTTGAGCCTCTGTTTTTTGGCTTGGTGGAAGGTTTGGCATTCCTCTCTTTTTTGGTAGAGTGTGGAAGTGAAACCTGTAGCCCTTGTCTATTGTTTGTAAAGTCCATTTGTCTCCTGTAATGCAATGCCAGTTGCCGGAAAATAAGGCTAGCTTTCCGCCCAAGGGTGCTTCCAGTTGTTCCCTGGTAGGCGGAACCAGAGCAAAGTCATTGTGTCTGTCCTGTGGAAGTGGTTGTAGTTGCAGCTGTGGCAGCACTTCTCTGGTTGGCAGGTTGCCACTGACGTCCCCTGTAGGCACCCCTAGATTGACCTCTGCCTCTTGGGCGTCTATTTCTGCCTTTCTGTGCTCTGGAGGTGTCTGGAAAGGACCAATTCTTTGAAGGCCAATTTCTGCTGAACCTCGGAGGTTGGACCTGTAAGAAATCCTTGACTGTTTGGACAGATTTAGCTTTTTCTTCCACTTTCTTTAGAACCTCCTGTGCAGGGGAGCCAAACAAAGTTTGTTTCTCCATAGGAGCATCTAGGAGTTTTGACTTAACATGGTCTGGTAAGGATTGCTCTTTTAACCAGGCATGCCTTCGAATCACTGCTCCAGTCATAGCTGATCTAAAGGAAGCCTCCAGTGCATCATAGCCACATTTTAAGAAATGATTACTGACCTGCTGAGAGTTATGTACCAAATCCTGAAGGGACTTGCGGTCTATAGGTTCAGGAGAGGACAGTTTTGTTTATTTAGCTGGTCTAACAAAAATTCCTGGTACTGAATCATGTGAAATTGACAGTTTAAGACCCTGGCCGAAAGAGTAGCAGATGTATAAACCTTTTTACCCCATCTCTCTAATGCTCTAGATTCCCTTTCAGAGGGAAGAGGGTTTTTGGCAGAGGCAGCTGCCACACCTTTAGGGCCCTGTGAAATGGTTTCTGGGTCTGCAACATGAGCCTTATACAAGTGGTAGTGTGTGTCCTGGACCCTGTAATATCTGTCAGGCTTGGCAGGGGCCGGAGGAAGAGAATCAGGGGCAGTACTGGCATCATTATATGCATCATCAACAACTGATAGTACTGGAGGAATGGCTAAAGGCCTATGCTGTGGTAAGTGTAAAAAAGTCCTTAGCCTTTTCCTTGAATCTGAAAAATCCTGGCCCTGCCATTGGAAGTGTTCCCTCAGAGTGTAGGGTTTCCCCAAAAGAAAATTCTTCAGGAGGAGAAGCAGAAGGAATGGAGTCTTCTGCATCAGAATCCTCATAAGGAGAATATGAGCCTTCCTGATGGTCTGAAATATCTGAGTCATCCGAGGAATAGTCTGTAGAGACAGGTTCAGGGGGGTTCAGTCCTAGGCCTCTTATCTGGAGGAGGTTGAGAGGCCCTGTCTGGGTGAGGTTGGGATCCCCTGATCAAAGAAATAAGATCCTCAGCCAGGCTGAGTATCTGGGAACTAGAGGTAGGCCTGTGTGCAGGAGCTTTTGTAGGTAAGGCCTTAGAAGATTTAGCTGCTTTAGCCCTGGAAAAGGCCTTGATAGACATAGAAGCAGGGGGTCTGGCAGCCCCACGTGCAGGGGTAGAAATGTCTAAAGGAATAGTGTCTGACAAATCCTGGGTGCCTGCTTCTGTAGCAGTAATTTCAGTAGCAGATTCAGCCATGCTCTGTGAGGCCTCGGTTATCGGAGGCATGCTTTCGGCCGAAGGAAGAACCGAGAACTCTGTTTCAGCCGAAACCGAGACACTCGCGGTTGGCCTAACCGTGGTTTCAGCCGAAACCACGGACCGCGAGTGTCGGTCCGTTTCCTTGCACTTTTAGCTAATTGTGTAGTCGGAGTCTCCGACGGCATTTTATATGCAAAAGCGGGACCAAAAAACTCCTCTGCAAACTCCGACCGACGTCTAAGCGTCCGTCGGTTGAAGGAAGCACAGGCTAGACAAGCTGATACGTCGTGGTCTGGGCCTAAGCAAGGAAGGCAGTAAGAGTGGAAATCCTTATGAGGTATTTGTTTCCCACAAGTTAAACAATTATTTACTTTGTCTGACATCGGCTGAGGCAAGAAAGAGTCCCCAACGGGGTACTTAGCTTTTTAGAAGTCTTCGGTAGTAGAAATCTCTGGATCTGACCGACCGGCACTTGCGAACAGCTTCTGCTTCGGGCACCGCGCGGCAAGAAAGACTGAGGAAAATGGCGTCGGCTGATGCCTTTATACCCCAGCAGCTATGACGTCGGGTGAAGTGCGACATCAGCCGAGGCCAGACCCAGACTTTGGAATCCGGCCGACCGAAGGGCTGCCTGAGGCAGGACAACCCATATGTTAGGACTGCAGATGCATCCTTGAAGGACATCAGTGGTGGTGTCCGTCTTAACCATTAATTGTCCTGGAAGAATGTGGTTCTTGAAGGCTGTCAGAGCATTCTGTACAGCTAACATTTATTTTTGATTGATATGCAGGTGCATTTGACTTGGGTTCCATTTGCCTTAAATGCACTTCCCTAACAGGTGAGCCCCCATGTATAGTCTGATGAGTCTGTTAGGGTTTGGGCGGCAGGGGGTAGTGTGAATGGTAGTCCCTTGTTTTGGTGGCAGGCCTCTGCCCACCAAAGGAACTCTAGACACAGGCAAGGTATGATAGGAATCATCGTTTCTAGATCCTGAGAATGTTGACACCATAGGCTTTTTAGATACCATTGTAGTTTCCTCATATGCATTCTTGCATATGGAATTAGAAGAATGCAGGTGGCCATGAACCCCAAGGCTTGTAGTATTTGCCTTGCAGACAGCAGGGTTTTTGTGGCCACTTGTTTGAAGTAGGTTGTCAAATGAATTTGTTTCTCTGACGTGAGAAAAGCCATCTGGGAAGTTGTATTCAAGCTTGCTCCCAGGAATATAATTTGTTGACAGGGTACCAGGTGTGATTTCTTTTTGTTTATGGTGTACTCCAGACAAGTTAGCACCCTTTGTACAAAGGCCAGATGATTCAACAGTATGTCCTGGCTTTCTGCCTGAATTAAACAGACAATCGTCCAGGTATGGCTATATTTGAATATTTCTTTGACTGCAAAATGCAATGAATGGAGCTAGGCACTTTGTGAATACCCTGGGCGCAGTAGATAAGCCAAAGGGCAGTGCAAAGAACTGATAGTGCGTGTAGCCTGCTTTGAAGTGTAGGTATCTTCTGCAAGATTCACTGACTGGGATGTGAGGGTATGCTTCCTTTAAATCTAGTGTTGTCAACCAGGAGTCTTTGCCTAGCATAGGGAGCAACTGGTGAAGAGTCAGCATCTTGAATTTTGGAATCACCAAAAAGGTGTTTAGAGTAGACAGGTCCAGGATAGGATGCCATGAATTGACTTTTCTGGGTACCAGAAAAAGTCTTGAGTAGAAACCCTGTCCCTTTTCTTCTTCTGGTACCAACTGAATAGACCCCATGCTTAACAGAGAAAGTACTTGCTTTTGGGCCTCTGCCCACTGATTTGCGGGTAGAACTGGACACCCACTTGGTGTTGGTAACGTGTGGAAGTGAAATTTGTATCCCTGGGACACTATATTTAAAACCCGTTTGTCCTGGGTAATGAGTTCCCAGTTCTTTGCATGAAGAGCAGTCTTTCCCTCCAAAGGGGCAGTCAGTTGATAAGTGCTTGGAAGTTTTAAAAAGTAGTTTTATTATTCCCAGATTTGGAAGTGGAGACCCCTCACTGCTTAGTCTTGTGCGTACCCTGGGACAGAAGCCTGGGAGCTCTACTGGATCTGGGTTTGGACTGAAGTTCTGAAAGAGGCAGGAAAGGACCAATTTTTGGAAGGCCAATGCCAACTAAACCCTGGAAGGTGTACTTGTAAAAAAATCTAACAGTTTGCGTATTTAGCTTTTTCTCCATCTTTTTAAGAACTTCTACCTTGTTGCCAAACAGGCGGTCCTGGTTTAAAGGAGCATCCAGTAATTTAGCTTTAACATGATCTGGCAAGGATTGCTCCTTAAGCAAAGCATGCCTTCTAAGTACAGACCCAGTTACAGCAGCCTTGCAAGATGCCTCTAGTGAATCAAAACCACATTGCAAAGTAAGTTTTCCAACTTGTTCAGCTGAATGCAGTAAATCCTGTAAATCCTTATTTTCAGCAGAATAAGGAATCAACATCATTTTCTGTTTACGCAATCCAATAATATACTGCTGATACTTTAACGTATGAAACTGGCAGTTTAAGGCCCTAATGGCCAAAGTTGCAGAAATGTATACCTTCTTACCCCATCAATCCAGCTCCCTGGAGTCTCTATCAGAGGGGGTAGGACTTTTGGCAGTAGTAGCTTTAATGCCCTTGGGTCCCTGTGAAATGGTCTCAGGATCCGCAGTAGGATTTTTAAAAAGGAACTTGTGAGAGTCCTGGACCCTGTAATATCTATTAGGTTTTCTGGGAGCCGGAGGTAAAGAGTCAGGGGCCAAGCTAGATTCTGAAAAGGCATCATCAACAATGTCTAGTACAGGAGGTATGGCTAAAGGCCTGTGCTGGGGCAGGAGTAAGAAATCCCTAAACCTCTTTTTAGAATCAGAGAAATCCTGACTTTCCCAACAAAAATGCTCCCTGAGAGTATGCAAGGTTTCATCAAAAGAGAAATCCTCTGGGGGGGGGGGGAGCAGAGGGAATAGAGTCCTCAGCATCACAATCCTCATAGGTAGATAAGGGTAAATCCTGGTCATCAGAGGAAACAAAAAATTCAGAATCCTGGTCAGAAGTATCATAAGCAAACTCAGTCCTAGGTCTCTTGGAGGGGGAAGGCTGGCTTCCCCTGATTAAAGTAATAAGGTCTTCAGACATTCTTGTTTCTTAGGCATAGAGGCCTGACCATGCGGTCTGGGCGTCAGTGTTTTAGGCATGGTTTGAGTTTTAGGCCTTGAAGAAGAAGATGGCTTCTGTTTAACATGCAAGTCAGTAGGCCTGAATACACCCTCATAAGCCGGTGCCTGCACAGCGGCTCCGGACCCATCCAAGGTACAGACATCCGCAGGTTCCACAGTCGAAGCATCTCGTGGCATACCAGACTCCGAATGGGTCTCAGTAGAGGCCTGCGAATCTGAAGTAGCAGGTATCAGGGGCTGTGAAAGTGCCTCGAGTACCGGCGAACTGGGAACTGGCTTACGAGAATCATTGTCAGCAGCTTTGGACCTAGGCGGCCTGTCTCTGTCTATCTTTGCATTTTTTTTTGGAATGTCGGTAGTTGGATGGCTTACCAAAGACATATCAGGATAATTGAACCGAGCACCAAAATATTTAGAAGCGAAAATATACCAATGACAGATAGTTCGTGGTTTAAATAAGGCATAAAACAGACAGTGAGGTACGCCGTGGTCAGGGCCTAGGCAAGGAATACAGTACAAATGAAAATCTTTATGAGGTATTTGCTTTCCACAAGTAATGCAATTATTTACTTTTACTGACATCGGTTTAGAGCAAGAAAAAGTTTCCCCAACGGGGTACTTGGCTTTCAGTTGAAGACTTTGGTTCTGAAACTCGAAAACAAATATTTTGAGAGTCGGACGACCGGCACTTGCGAACTGCTTCTGCTTCGGGCACCGCACGGCAAGAAAGACTGGTGTAATGCCATCGGCTGGATGTTTTGTAGCCCTGAAGTCACGGAAGAAGAGACAGCAACCGACGCAGGACCTAAGACTTTGTTAATTGGGCCGACTGAGTGCTGCTGCAAGCAGATAACCCAAATGTGATGTCTGCAACAGTGAAAGACGAAGAACATCTATGTTTTCACTGAAATGCTTGCCATTCATTGTACCTTTAAATTTTGCATTTTCTCCAGCAAGGAATGCTCAAAACTCTTAAGATTAACTGCTTGCACGTACAGACAAACAGTCTCCATGTAAAAAGTCAGCAATTAATCTGTTAATTTCACTCAGAACTGAATGCAAAAAGTACAGTTGTGTACACTTACCATAAATGTAGATGTTCAAGTGTATTCACTGTTGCAGTCATTACATTTGGGTAATCCTGCTGGCAGGTTGCCCTCAGTCGGCCTGAATTCCAACGTCTTGGGTCCTGCGTCGGCTGCTGTCACCCCTTCCATGACGTTAGGGGTATAAAAGCAGCAGCAGACGCCATTTTCTTCAGTTTTTCTTCCCCCAGATGTCAGGTGCCCCCATATATATATATATATATATATATATATATATATATATATATATATATATAGATATAGATATATATATATATATATATAAAAATACATGCACCAATAAAAAATGTTTCCTTCATCTACAAGCAAATACGCCACATAGGTTGTATAAATCAGAGAAGGAAAGAAAAGTTCCAGCAGAAAAAAGGGGGATGGGGGGTGGGTAACCTGGACTGCAACAGTGAATACACTCGACCATCTACATTTATGGTAAGTGTACATAACTGTACTATGTTCTTCGTGTTTCACTGTTGCAGTCATTACATTTGGGTAGAGTCCCAAAGCTATGGTTGGGAGGCTGGAGCTAAACAGCATTAGGAGCAGCTATGAGGCCCTGCAGAACTGCAGTGGCAAAACCTGCCCTGGATTTAGAGTAGAGTGGCAGATGATAGTGCTTTGTGAAGGTGTGCACTGAACTCCAAGTAGCAGCCTCTAAAATGTCTTTGGTTGGTACTCCCCTGAGAAAGGCTGCTGAAGTGGCTGCAGCTCTGGTTGAATGTGGCCTAATGCCCTTAGGCGCTGGCTTGCCATGGTGCAAATTGCAGAAATGAATGCAGTGGCGTATCCACTTTCAAATAGTCTGCTTTGAGATAGCCTTTCCTTGTGATCCTGCAGCATATGCCACTAGTAATTGCTCTGTCTTCCTGAAAACTTTGGTTCTGTCCAAGTAGAATCTAAGCTGTCTGTGCACGTCCAAAGAATGCAGAATTCTCTCCCCCTTGTTCTGTGGATTTGGATAAAACGTTGGCAGATGAATAGTTTGGTTAAGAGCCACACTCGACACCACCTTAGGCATAAATGTTGGGTTTGTCCTCAGAGAGACCCTGTCTGGATAAAAAATGCTAAAAGGTTCCACAGCCATGAGTGCCTGTAGCTCTGAAACTCGTCTTGCAGAAGTTATTGCCAGGAGCAGAGCTGTTTGCGAAGATAAAAACTTCACATCAGCAGTAGCAGCTGGCTCAAAAGGAGGCAGGGTGAGTTTTTCAAAGACAAAGTTGAAGTCCCATGCAGGTATTGGTGATCTCCTTGGAGGCCTTAAATTTTTAGCTCCTCTGAGGTACTGCTTTAATAAAGGATGAGAAAAGATTGGTGGCTCTATATTGTAATGAGCCGAAATGGCAGAGGCATGAATTTTAATTGATGAAAAAGATAGGCCTTTGTCCAGCATCTCAGTTAAGTATTGCAAAATCTGAGGAATATCTGGTACAGCTGTATCAGTTCCTTGTGCCTGGTTCCAAGCACAGAATCTCTTCCATTTTCCAGCATAAGATTTTCTAGTGCTAGGTCTTCTGGCTTCCAAAATGACATCCATCACAGCTTTACTGAGAGGTGTGTTTTGTATGACTACATTATCTGCCATGCTGCCAGGTTTAAAGTACCGAGTTGGCTGTGCAGGATCTGATTGTTTTGTTGGGACAGTAGATGAGATATTTGAGGTAAGGTCCAAGCTGGGCATTGAGACAAGTTCCTTAGGACTGGATACCAGTACTGGCGGGGCCAGTCTGGGGCAATCAGTATCATCTTTGGCTTCTCCTGTCTGACCTTTAGGAGTACCTTGGGGAGGAGAGGAAGTGGAGGAAGGGCATATATTGATAGGGGGTCCACATTCCATGCTTGTCTGCGATAAGTCCTTGTGCAGAATCATTTTAGTTGGTAGTTGTGAGGGGAGGCAAATAGATCTATGCCCGGCGTCCCCATTTCCTTTTTATCATGCTGAAGACTTGTGGATCCAGCTGCCACTCGTGGGGATCCATGAGGTTTCTGCTTAGTCTGCCAGAGTGTTTTCCTTTCCTGGCAGGAATTGTGCCTGCAGATGTACTTGGCAAGTCAATGCTGTGTCCCACAAAGTCATGGCTAGTCTTCAAAAGGGGGTAAGAATGTGTGCCCCCCTGCTTGTTTATATACCACATGACCGTGGTGTTGTCTGTCTTTATCAGTAGTTGTCCCGGATGAAGTAGGTCCTTGAAGGCTGTCAGGGCATTTTGAACGGCTAGCATCTCTTTTTGATTGATATGTAGATGCATTTGGTTTGAGAACCATGTGCCCTAAATGCATCTTCCTGCCATGTGGGCCCCCCAGGCATAATCTGATGCATCCATTGTTAGTGTCTGCCTAGCTGGGGGTAATGTGAATGGCTGTCCCTTGTTCTGGTGACAAGCCTTCGCCCACCAATGGAACTCCTGCTGCAGGCAGGGAATGAGAGTAATCATTGTTTCCAGGCTGTGGCAATGTTGAGTCCAAACACTTTTTAGGTACCATTGAAGCTTCCTCATATGCAGTCTTGAATATGGAATTAGTAGGATGCCATGAAGCCCAAAGCCTGCAGAATTTTTCTTGCAGATAACTGGGCCTTTGTTGCAAACATTTTGAAACAGGTGGTCAGTTGCCTTTGTTTGTCTGGCGTGAGATAAGCCATCTGGGCAGTTGTATTTAAGCTTGCACCCAGGAATATTATCTCTTGAGAGGGTACTAGTTTTGATTTATTTTCATTGACTGTGTACCCTAGGCATGTTAGAAGTCTTTTCACAAATGCCAGATGCTGTAGAAGAATGCCCTTGTTCTCTGCTTGAATTAAGACAGTTGTCCAAGTAAGGATATATTTGCATTTCTCTGTCTGCAGAATGCAATTACTGGTGCCAGCCACTTTGTAAAGACCCTGGGTGCAGTAGATAAGCCAAAGGGCAGTGCAGAGAATTGGTAATGCATTGAGCCAACCTTGAATCTGAGGTATCGTCTGCATGACTGTCTGACTGGGACATGCAGGTATGCCTCCTTTAGGTCTAAAGTCACAAGCCAAACATTCTTGCCTACCATGGGCAGAAGCTGCTGCAAAGTCAACATTTTGAATTTTGGCATATCCAAGAATGTGTTCAGAATAGATAGGTCCAGTATTGGTCTCCAGGTCTTGTCCTTTCTGGGTACCAAGAACAGTCGAGTAAAATCCATGTCCCTGCTCTTGCTCTGGTACTTGTTGAATGCCCCCATGTCCATGAGGGATGAGACTTGTTTTTGCGCCTCTGCCCATTAATTTTTTGGCAGATCTGGCAGGGTATGGAAATGGAACTTGTAGTCTTGTGACACTATATTTAGAACCCACTTGTCATGGGTTATAATGTGCCAATTTTGAGAAAAAAGTGCTAATTTTCCCCCTAAGGGTGCTGCCAGGAGATAAGTGCTTGGTGCAGGCAGGGGGAAGTCATTGGGACTGTTTCCTGTATGGTTGTGATTTGTCTTCTCCAACTTTGGAGGTAGAAGCACCCCATTGCTTTGACCTGTATGAACCTGGAGTCTGGGATCTGCCTCTAGGGCGTCTGGATCTGCCCCTTTGAGGTCTGTCTGACACAGGAAAGGACCAATTCTTTGTAGGCCAGTGCCTACTAAACCTAGGTGGCTGTACTTGTAAAAAATCTTTGACAGTTTGCATAGATTTAGCTTTGTCCTCCATTTTCTTTAACACCTCTTCTGCCTTAACACCAAACAAAGTATCATGCTGTAAAGGTGCATCTAATAATTTAACTTTGACATAATCAGGAAGATTTTGTTCCTTTAACCAAGCATGCCTCCTAATTACAGAACGCATAACTGCAGCCCTGCAGGAGATCTCCAAAGAACGAAAACCACATTGCAAAGTATGCTTTCCAACTTGTTCAGCTGCATGCAATAAATCCTGCATTTCCTTGTTTTCTGCACATTCAGAGTTTAACAACATTTTCTGTTTAAGCAATGCCATGACATGTTGCTGATATTTGAGCATATGAAACTGACAGTTTAAGGCCCTTATAGCCAAGGTAGCAGATGTGTAAACTTTTTTCCCATCTACCCAGTGCCCTAAAATCTCTGTCAGAGGGGGTAGGGTTTTTTGCAACGGAAGCCATAACTCCTTTGGGACCCTGTGGAATAGTTTCTGGGTCTGCACAGGGTTTTTAAAAAGAAATCTATGAGCATCAGGAACCCTGTAATATCAGTCAGGCTTAACAGGAACTGGAGGTAAGGAGTCAGGGGTCAGTCTAGACTCCGAAAACACATCATCTACAATGTCTAACACAGGTGGAATGACTAGAGGCCTGTGTTGAGGTAGTAAAAGGAAATCCCTGAGCCTCTTTTTAGATTCTGAAAAATCTTGACTCTCCCAGTGGAAATGCTCCCTCATGGTATGCAAGATTTCCCCAAAAGAATAGTTCTCTGGAGGAGAAGCTGAAGGTATAGATTCTTCAGCATCAGAATCCTCATGGGGGGGGGGGGGGGAGAATATTCCTGATCAGAAGAGGAATCAGAAGAAATAGAAACCTGATCTGAAGATTCATAGTCAGTCTCTTGTCTAGGCCTCTTATCAGGAGGGGGATGGGAACCCCTGATCAAGGTAATCAAGTCTTTGGCCATCTTGAGCATCTGTTTTTTGGGCATATAGGCCTGTCCACGTGGCTCTTGAGTTTGTTTTTTTGCTTTAGAAGGTGCTTTAGTCTTTGACTCTGAAGCTGAAGTCGGTTTAATGTAAAGATGCTTAGGTGTGAATACACTCTCAGAAGCCAGTGCCTGCTCAGCGGCTCCAGACCCATCTGAGGGAATAGTGTCCGAGGCTCCAATACCTTGAGTTTCCAGCGGCATAGCAGACTCCACGTGGGAGTCGGTAGCGGCCTGCGACTCTAAAGTAGCGGGTATCAGGGGCTGCGAAAGCACCTCACTGAGAACCGGCGACTGGCTTAGGAGAAGCTTCGTCGTAGGTTTTGGGCCTCGGTTGTTTATCTCTCTCCTTTTCTTTGCGTTTTTTGTGAACTCCGGTAGTTGGATGGCTATCCGACAACATTTCTGGATAATTAAACCAGCGTCCAAAATAGTTTAAAGCAAAATCATACCGACGCTTAATAGTGCGTTGGTTAAATCTAGCACAAAACTGACAACCAGAAACGTTATCAGGGCCTAGGCAAGGAATACAGTAAGAATGAAAGTCCTTATGAGGTATTTGCTTTCCACAAGATATACAATTATTAACTTTTTCGGACATCGGTCTGGAGCAAGAAAAATGTTTCCCCAATGGGGTACTTAGCTTTATTGAAGACTTCGGGTCTGAAATTCTAACATGAAAATCTCAGGAGTCGGCCGACCAGCACTTGCAAACTGCTTCTGCTTCGGGCACCGCGCGGCAAGAAAGACTGAAGAAAATGGCGTCGGCTACTTCTTTTACACCCCTGACGACCTGATGTCAGGGAAGGGGCGACAGCTGCCGATGCAGGACCCAAGACTTTGGGATTCAGGCCAACTGAGGGCAACCTGCCAGCAGGATTACCCAAATGTAATGACTGCAATAGTGAAACACGAAGAACATCTGCCTTCAACAGCAGACTTCTGGACTCCCACTGAACGCTTGCTAACAGGAAGAAAAAAATCTTTGCACATATAAGAAGCAGGCATTTTTCATAGCTTTAATCACTTAGTCTTATTTTTCAAAACTACTTGCTTAAAAAAACAATGGTTTACAGCTTAAGCCAAGGGTGTTAGTCTAGCCATTCACCCTTGAACAAATGAGAAACTATCTTAATTATACATAAACTACAATCAGTACACTTTAACATCCCACTCCAGCAACCCAAGATCACAGCATATTAACATTAAACATGCATTTGTCCAGCATTTCTTTTGTTCTACTGTAAAGCCTATATTTCTTACAACCAAGGAAAATACTTGCTTAATAACATTAACATACACAACAGTCACTGAAGAGACCCCCCCCCCCTTTAAAATATCAGACTGCACACTACACAAAACTGCTTTACTATGTATATGTTCATCACTACATATGTTTTATACAATTACTAATAACAAAAACTCTTATTTACAGTTACCTTTTTTCCCTTTTATTCTCCTTCAAAACATTAAGGATAAAGTGGGGTATATGCTTTACAGTCAGAAGGGGAAGGATTAGAATTAAAATGATTGTCAGCAGCTGGATTAATTAAAACTATAGCTGCTGGGTGAGGTCTGGGAGGGGGCATAAAATCAAGGAAGTTTGTTAAATCTATATGCCTTTTTAGGTGCACCAGGTTGGCGGCCGGGGACAAACAGGCTGTAAAACACATCTGCCAATGCTGCCAACACTGGGGAGATTAATATTTTGTGAATTCCAACTGTAACAAATCTATCTTCTGAGAGACTGATAAAGCCAAGTTTTCTCCCACCAAAAATACTGGCACATTTTGTAAAAAGTCTCAGAAAGAGAATCCTCACATGGACATTCAAACACCATGTGTTACTCTGAGTCTGAATCAGATATCTGAGACGACAAACCTGCATTTGTCCTATCACATTCTTCTACAGATTCAGTTTCTTAAATCTCTTCAGGAAAAGAGGAATCCTTTTTTCTTTTACCAGAAACTACCTTATAAGGATTGGTAGCCTGTAAAATACCCAGAGCCTGACACAAAAAGAAAAATACTCCTGTCCAGTGGAGCTAGTGCAAGAAAAGATAAATGTTTACTTTTCTTTCTCTTTTTGACAGGAAAATAGGGGTAAATATGTTTATTTGTTGGCAGTAACAGCTTCACCAAGGTTTAGCACAACTTTCAGGCTATAAAGGGGCACCATCCTGGTCTCCTTCCCCAAGACCAACAGTGTCTCTCCCTTTCCCACTGAAGGGACCTCAACAGTTACAGAGGATATAGCTGACCCCTGGTCCATAGTGGTTGTATGGGAAAACACAGGGATTTGGGGAAAATGATGAGCAAGAGGAATCAGCTTTGATCAGAGCAAACACCTGCAGCTGAGGTAAACTGCTAGTCTGCTGTAGTGGTCAGGGCTGCTTAGTTAGCTTTCTTCTTGCAGCAGGAAGGACTATCCATGGGACAGGTAATTTAGACCATGGTCACGCCAAAATACTGCTCCTTTCCTGGTGAAGTCAAGCAGCACAAGCTGGTAAAAATAAGTCTAAGTATTTTCCCAATCAAAACACAGTGAAAAGGCAATTCAATACACTTTGCCAGCACCCAAAAGTAAAATAAATACAGTTTCTCCATAGAAAAATGTAGATTTAAACAGGTTTTAACAACCTTTAAACTGACAAGAATAAAAATGCACTCCTACTTAAAAATACAGTAAAGTTGTGTGACAGTCATCAAAACAAATCCTAGTTTAAAAATGATTTCCTTAACAGGAATGTTACTTTAAACAATAAAACATTAAATATGGATGTTTCCCCAAAGGAAACTTAACTGCCCAGCAATGGAACAGCACAAACTGATTACCAATCCTCAAAAACCCACAGAGGAGCACTCTCTTCACTGGCAGGAAAGCAATAAAGGGCTTAATGCCCAAACCTGCCTTTTAATTAGCTCAGCTCAAGCTAATGGTTTGGGCAAGTGGAAGGTGCCCTAAAGCTTTGGAAGTTGGCCAGATGTTATACCTTTAGGAGGATGCAACCAATTTTGCATAGGCTACTGCAGCAGTGATCAGTATGATGATCAATAGGAAAAAGTAAGAGAAAAAGAAAGCAGTAGGTTAATGAATATGCAAATACACAATCTATGGAACTCTGGAATAAATAATGCACCCAGTAAAAGGAAAGAATGGTATGAAACAATCAGTAATAATTATTGTAGTGAACCCTTGGCACAGCCAGACAGGGATACAAGGAAGCTAATACAGAAAGGTTTGAAAATACATATAAATGAGCAGATTTTTATACTGACTAATGCTGAACAGACTGCCTGTTAAAGGGCAACTGAAGTACAAAAGGCAAGACAAAAGGTTATGTAAAAGCAGGATAAGAATGAAAACTTAGCAGCTGTCTGAATTACGTAAAAATAAAACCTAAAAGGTTGCACTCTACCTGTGGAAGCTGGCCTTCTGGAACTCCATCTCGGTAGAAGATGATTCTTGTTGGCTTGAAGCGTGTTGACTTATAAAACTGGATAAGAAGCTCTCGTACCATGTAGGAGAGATCTTCAATTATCTCCTGGCGTGGACGCTGCACACGTACTGTTGCACAATAGCGGCTTGGGTGGGCATCCATACTACCTACAACCTAAAATAAAGCATTTTCACAAAGCTTAAAAGCTAGTATATGGGCCTGTAACAATACACAACAGCAAGTTGCTAAACAAATATCAACATTACCAGCAGTCTACCTTCCTAGATTTAAAATAGAAAATATTTGTATTCAATCCAGAGTTTACACAACTGACATTTAAAATCCTAAGAAATGTCCAGTTCAAAAAAGTTACATACTTTGTGTCTTTCGGCTTTTCCCGGTTAGGGGTCGCCACAGCGGAACTCCGGTCTGCTAATGATTGGTAGTGGATTTTTACGCACTGGGTTACCAGCCCTGACGCACAACCTTCAACCCCATTCACGTATGCCTCCACACAGAAGACGCTCTAGCTGAGAATCGAATGGGAAAACGTCTTGCTACGAGGCGACAACGCTACCGCAGTACTGATCTGATTCTAATGTAGGATTCCAACTAAACTTCCATTGACCCAGCTTCAGAACTGGAATGCTCTGAGGAAAACTGAAAACAAACAACTTATGTGACGAGAAATTCTGGGGAAGTAAGGGCCAAAATGTCCTGCATTTGCTGTCCTGGGTGAAGGACTCAGGCAATATGAAAGTAAACTTGCACAAGATCTTACCAGAACAGTAGATGTACTTTTCACTGTTGCAGGATTCTTAACATAAGCAATCTCCTGCCAAGGATAGCTCAACATCTGGCCAGTATACCACAGCCTTTGGAATTTATAGACGGCACACTTATACTCCCCTGCACAAGGTGTAGGGCATAAAGGTGACGTACGAATGTACATACCTCAGAACTGAAAAGCCCCACGAGGAACAGAATATCCCTAGGGACCAAGAGCAACATGTGCATCCAGAAGGAGGAAAAAAGAAAAGAATCTCTGGCCTGAGATTCAAGAAGAACAGAAAAGGGCAGAAGGGGAGGATGGCGGGAGCAAATACTGCAACAGTGAAAGGAAGGACATCTACTGTTATTGTAAGATTTTAAACAACTCTACTATGTCCTTCCATACCCACTGTTAAAGTACTCAACATAAGGGAGAGTACAATTGTTCAAGAGGAAACTGGGGAGGGAGAAGGCGCAGAGGAGCCCTCTAAAAACCCATGCAGGATAGCTCTGGCAAAGCCAGCTCTTTCCCTGCAAACAACATCCAGCTTGAAATGCTTAGTGAAGGTATGGACAGCCAAGTCCAAGTAGCAGCCTCAAGGAAGGAATTAGCATTCAATCCTTGAAAAAGGCACCAGAGGAGGAAAAAGCTCTAGTTGAATGAGCCTTTACAGAGGTAGAAAGACCATTTACCATGAATGGAAGAACAAAGAGAAATGGCCTTGGAGATCCAGGAGGACATGATTTGCTTAGAAACAGCAAAACCCAAAGATCTTCAATGACAGGAAACAAAAAAAACTGCTCAGATTTGCAAATGGCCTTAGTCTCATCTAAATAAAATCTTAGCGGCATATGCAAATCCAAGGTCTGAAGAACCTTCTCACTTCAGATTGTAGAGAAGGAAAAAAGGAGAGCAAGTTAATAAGCTAAGATGCAACTCATTAACCATCTTGGGCATAAAAGGATTAGTACAGAGACACCCTCTTCCTATGAAAAACCAAGAAAGGAGGAACAGTCATAAGAGCCTGGAGTTCAGAGACTCTTTTAGCTGTACTAAAGGCTAAAAGAAAGAGTCTTTCAAGTAGAATGCTGCAAGGAAGCTGAAAATGCAGGCTTGAAAGAAGCCTTAGTCAGATTATCATGCACAAACTTAAGGTCCCAGGAAGGTGGAATGGGCTTCCCTGGAGGCCTGATATGAAGGGCAACTTTAAGAAATTGTTTGACCTCAAAGTTTAAGGCTAGAGGATGAGTCAAAGGCAGATGAAGAGAAATAGCTGAAAGGTGAGCTTTAACTGAAAATTATGCCAACACAGCATGGAGCAAGTCACAAAAATGAGAGAGAACCAAAGAGATTCCCCACTGAACACAGATCCTGGTTACAGGAAGGGCACCAGAAACAACATCTCTTCCATTTGGACAAATGATTTCTTGACCTCCTGCAGAATCCTAAGCACATCCTCAGGAAAGAGGTGGCTAAAAGGGATGAAAATCCTATCACCCAGAGCATCAGCTGAAGAGTGGATAAGCAAGGATGGATCAGAGACCCCTCATCTTGGGTGAGAAGGTCCACCTTGTGAGGTAACTTGTGGTGGTCGTCACTGGCTAAGTGAAGGAGGTGGTACCAATGCTGTCTGGGGCCAAGAGGACCCTCAAATCAGAGGAAGGGGAGGGAAGACATGGAAAACCATGCTCTTAAAAGGAAAAGACAGTGCCATCCACCTTCCAGGCCATAGGGTTTGGGACTCTGGCACAAAAAAGAGGAAGTTGTCTGTTCAGAGGGGAGGCAAAAAGATCTACCTGAGTACCCCCACTGATGGACAATGTCCAGAAAAAAAAGTTATGTACTCACCATAACATTCCATGTTGGTAGTCCTTCTCACCCTTCATTTTTACATATGGGTTCAGAGCCAATCCTTGGCTCCAACTCAGCCAATTTACAAGCTGGAAGACTTCTGGTTGGCTCGTGGCTAAACAGGTATCCCATGGTGCACCAGTACAATCCCCAGATCTTGTTTGCTGCTCACTATAACAACCATAAAAACAACCAATACTAAATGGTCTCCAACCAAAGGGCAACCAAATTATTACTTCCAGATCTTCCAGGATGGGAGCAGGAGGGCGGGTTGGTAAAAATGAAGGGTGAGATGGACTACCAATATGGAACGTTATGGTGAGTACATAACTTCTTTATGTTAGGTAGTCCGATCTCACCTTCATTTTTACATATGGGACAGCGTCCCTAGCGCCTTATTCTTGGGTGGCTCATTGGAAAATACTCTTGAGCACTGTGGAGTCAAAGGATGCTCTATCCCTGGATGCCAAATCCAATTTGTAATGTGTAATAAAAGTGTGAGGAGTAGCCCACGTAGCTGCTGCACAAATATTATCAAGTGGTACCCTGGCTTGAAAGGCTGCAGAGGTAAATAGCGACCTGGTAGAATGAGCCTTGATCCTGTAAGGTAAATGTTTGCCCTCCGAGCTACAGATAAAGGCTATGCAACTGGAAATCCAATTAGATTGTGTCACTTTAGAAACTGGTAAGCCCAATCTAGAGTCAGAAAAGGAAATGAATAACTGATCTGATTTCCTGAAAGCCTTAGTCCGCTGTAGATAAAAACGTAGTTGTCTATGAACGTCTAGCTGATGAAAACGGTACTCAGCTGCATTACAGTGGCTAGGGAAGAAAACTGGGAGTTCTATTGATTGGTTTAAGGTAGCACTAGAACAAACTTTGGGGACAAAGGAGGGATTAGTATGTAATGACACCCTGTCTTTGTGAAAAATCAAATACGATGGCATAACAGACTACGCCTCTAGCTCTGATACCTGTCTAGCTGATGTGATAGCTA